>NC_047678.1:51100565-51277034 GCF_011762505.2 Arvicanthis niloticus
TTCTGTTTCCTCTGCAAGATCCTTTTCCAGGTGTGAACCCCTCCTCCAAGAGATGTAGCCATGATCAGCCTTCATTCTCTTCTGCTAGCCTGCCACTCTTTGAGTAGGTCCAATTCCGTGCTAGTAGGTATGTATGAGGCTTACAGATCTTGCCTAATTTTCAGTTGGTATGGTTCTGAAAGCATGTAACCTTGCAAATATTTTAAATTGTTTTACATATTTACTCACTTACATACCAATTTGGTATCTCTTCTCCTCTATTCTCTCCTGTTTTCTGATTCTCTATTTCTATATCTCTTACTCCTGCTTGTCTATGTCTCTGCATCTGTAACTAACTGGCACCCTACTGTTCTCTTTCTCTTTGCTTTTTACCTCTTAGTCTCTGTCTCTCTCTCTCCCTGTAATTGTGTATGTGTGGGAAGCTGTCATTCATATTTTCTGGGTAGCCAGTAGAGGTCAGAGGATAACTTGGTGAAATACCTAGGGACCATTGGATATTTTAGGAAAACCTCAAGGATCTGAGGCAGTGCCCGTACATGCAGGAGAAGTATCTGACTATTCTGGGAAGTGGGAGACATAGCCTTTGAACAAATAGGTGCTGTTCTCTTTCCTTGGGTGCCAATCAGGACAACCAGATCTTATCTGTCCCACAGAATTGCCTTGGTTGTAGTTCTGGTTTTCTGGTTTTCTGGTTGTGTTTTGTTTCGTTTTGTGTGTGTGTGTGTGTGTGTGTGTGTGTGTGTGTGTGTGTGTGTGTGTGTATAATCGACCTCTTAGCTAGGTACTCTAAGTTAAGACTTGTTGAATCTTAGCATCCTATTTCATGTTCCCCTGTTCTTTCTGCCTAATTTTAGTTTTCCAGAACTTTCTGTGACTATGACAGTATGTCTGTAACACTTTAGGATGGACAAGCCAATATTAGGATTACTAAAAAATCTTCACAGTCCTACACCACAAAAGATACATCATGTTTTTGCAGTTAGCATGACTCTTGACATGTTGCACTCAGAGGGTCACCACAAATCCACAGACCAAGATACAGAGTACCCTAATTTAGTGTTTCTTTCATCTCATATTAAAGACAGAACTAAAGTTCACTGTGGACCTCATCTTTTAGATGATCACTGTGATAATGTAGCTTTTGATGCTAAGACACTGGGATATCAAACATGCATGAGAGGAAAGGTCTCAAAGTTGACGTGACTCCTACAGCTCAAACCATGCATACCTGATGTCCTCAGGTTCTGTTCTCAGGGGGCAGCATTGGGAAATATCTATATTGTGTAAAAGGAAACTCCCAAACACTCTTAAGTCACTGCACCTAGAGCAAAGGCTTTGATGACACCACACCCTAAAGCAAGTGAGGTTGGAAACATGGTTGCCTATGACTAGTCTTACCACTCCTGCTGCAGCTGTTGTGAGGGATGTACCCTGTACACCTGTATCTAACACCATCCTGGTATGAGTTAGATACTCTTGCTGGAATCACAACCCAAGGCATCTAAATTGTTGATATATGGAAGGACAGTGCATTTACTGTGTTTTGGTAAATGTACTCATGTCTGTCTGTAAGAGAAATAAATGATATACTTTGTCCTTCTGAGAAATGGGAAACCAGGCTCAGGAAGGTCTCTCATGAGTATGATTGCTCTGACAACACAGAAACCCATCGAGGCTCACAGAAAAAAGGCACATTTGAAGCCCTGCTTGACGGGTCCTAGACCAAGGATCTCTCCTTCCTCCTGGCTTCTTTTGTAACACAGTGTCCCCTCAGACACAGCCATTTCAGTCATTCTTACAGCCATCACCTTGGCACACAGTCTAGATGTCAGCCAACTCTTATACCTCTCCCTTTGTGTAACATGGGAAGGTGGTGGCCATGTCCAGTGTCCTAACAGTTCTAGAGTAAGATGGTTTCACTGCACATTTAGATCTGTCACAGAAGGCTGTGCTGTTGTGTAACATGGGCAGATGTTGGCCATGTCCAGTGTCCTAAGAGCTCTACAGTGACCTCACTTCAGTACACAGCCAGTCCTCTCAGAGAAGGCTCAGTTTTGAGCCATGCATGAATCTTCTTCCTTTTGTATGCTTTTCTTGTAAAGTAGACTAGAAAATGTTATCTGAGGATATCCTTCCACCTTACAAGTCTTCACAGCTCCTCCATCATGTCCTTGGCATTTTGAGGTGAGCTAGTTCATCAATTTCACCCATTGCACAGAGCAGCAAAGTCTCACCCCATTCTTTCCTGACCTTAATCACATCTTGCCTGGAAACTATTCAGAGGACTTAATCCACCTCTCAGTTGTCTGAGGTCCAGATGATGAACTGTGACTTGGAGGGAAAGCAGAGGTGAAAGATCCTCTCTTGAGCAATCTCAGAGAGTTTTATCTATTCAGACCCACACAGAGGGAGAGCATGACTGCAAACTGGCCTTGGTGAGCACTATATCCTCAAGGGACATGAAGCAGAGATGTTGAGATTCCTCTAAAGATCCAGTGGACCTCTCTCTCAGAGAGGAGTGATGTGTCTTTTTAAATCTTAAGGAGAGATGGTCTCTTTCTCCCACACATATGAGCTGGGTTTATTACTGATCATGCTGGGAGATGAGCATGTTCAATCTGAAGGTAGCCTGTTTTGTGTGGCCTAACATGCAGCCATGGATCACCTGTGTGATTCTTTCTGCTGCCTGCAAAGCCCAGGCTCTTCCAAGTTTAACATAGGAAGCCATTGTGCTACAGGCCAGGGAGGTCTCTGATTCAGAAGGGCCTCCTTTGCCTGCACATTCCGGCCACATGCCAACCATGCTCTCTGGCTTCACAGAATCCTGTGGTGTTCTTTAAGGTTTCCCAGTCATTTTTGGAAACTCCATCTGCTGGTGATTAGCACTTCCTGTGGAGTGTGCCACTTGAAAAGCCGTCTGCTCTTATTATTTTCCTTGAATCAAGTTCCTGTTCTGAAACTCTACAGACAAGATGTATTCAGAAAAGTTTCAATGCTGTTGTACCGATCTATTAGGCCATCAAGGTCCTGCTCAACCCTGACAAGTTATCTCATCCCCAAGATTTTCTCTGTCTTTCTAGTATTTGGTGACTTGCATCTGGCCCATGTTTCCTAGGGATGATCCCTTCTGGTTTCTATCAGTGACCCTGCAGCTTTGAACTGGAAGACTCTCTCATTTTTCTCAGGTGGTTGTTGGGTAAACCATCTTCCTCATCTTGTCTGATGTTCAGTTAACCATTTGAAAATAGCTTGCAAGAAAACATTGAAAAGACCACTTGCAAAGTTTCTTTAAAGCTTAATTGTCAAGGAAACTAACAGACATGAGACAGAAGTGGGTCAAGAGAAACATAGTAAACTGCGAAATCCAATCAAATTCCCAGCAATATGTTCAACTGGGTGATGCACAAGAGTGTGTTTAAACTTTAGAGAACTCATTTGGTACAGAGGATCCTAAACAGTCCTTTTCAAATGGTAAGGCTCAGGGCTGGTTGTGCAGAGTTCAAAGAATTCCATTTTCAGGTTTCAGGTTTACCCAAGGCTGAAAGACAAATCTCCTGATAACCTTTTACATTCTAACAACATAACAACCAGCTGCCACCACTAGCCTGTACTGAATGATACTTTGCTTGTAGCTAAGTGTCATCCTTTAGGCTGTTAGCTTCTATTCTCTTATGTGTGCTTGCTGCTACTTGGCTCTCTTCTTTGCAGTACCAATCTTACCCACCAATCTGGGACATTACAGAGGCTGGATGATGGTACAATGAGAGGTCTGTTGGCAGAAGGGCTAAATAGAAGCTTGAGTGAGTTGTAGGGGTTCCTGAGTTCAAGGAACCTGAGCAGAGTGAGGGAGGACAGGTACCTACTGTCTAGAATCAGGGGACCGGCTTTAGCCATATTCTGCTCTACTGTGGAAGACAGCACAGGATAAGAACCACATCCTTAGCTGGCTTGCACTTCACTACACTCTCACAGCTTTTCAACTTAGACAGTATTTGCTTATATAAGGTACACTCCAGTGTTATAAGCTCCTATCTATGGTTTGGTGGATGAGTTAAGATGCTGAATGGATACTGTTTGGTACACCATTCTGTGCCTCCATTTTGAGCCCTGCCTTTGATATCACCATGTCTTGTGTTCCCTCCAGAGTTTATCTCAGCATTTATCATCATGAAAAAACTTCCAGTGAGCTCTGAGAATTCATTTTCCAGAAAATTGGATGTCCATGGATGATAATGACATCTCTGGGCCCTCAAAAGCCAATCATGATGGAGGGTAGAACTCTGTCAGTCATTGGAGCAATGAGTCTCTGCTGGGCAAGTTGAGCTGCTTCCAGGCAACTTTTATCAAAATGTAACAAGATGATCTTGACCCTTGACTCTTAAGTAAGTGTTCAAAATGGTTCTTGTACACCCCATTTGCACAACGGAGGTAAGAAGTCTACTGAAGTCTTTTGTGGCTTTTGGACCCTGCTAGTTTGTTTAGCAATGTAGTGGTCTGGGAGGTCATCTCTGAACAGTGGCGTATCTGTAGTGTCTCACTATGTCTTCATAATGCTCCCATGTGACTGGGAAATGGAGAGGACACAGACATATTAAAATGAAATCTTCTGCTGTATGAATTTGGGGCTATGCCCAGTAGAGTGGGCACTCATCAGAAGTAACATTTGGACATTTTTTTCAGCTATGCAGGAAGAACCATTTGGCTGTCACCCTCACTCCTGGATGTGTTTATATATGCATCCCAGCCCCTGAGGTGTTGAGTCTCCAGGGGAAACTTTCCGTGTGGTCACTGCAGTAGCTATGTGTGGGTCTCTTTGCTTGCCTTCTGTACATGGACAACACAGGTGATGTTTTCTGTAACTGGGTATATGATCCCTGAAGGTCAAGTTGTGTCTCTTTCCCCTCAGAGTACCCAGGCTCCTCACATTCTCTGTGCTCACTTACCCCATTCTTGAAGCTCTTTAACATCTCCTCCTTAGTCATTGAGTGACCTTGCAGTTCTCATGAGAATACCCCTGACTGGATGTTTCCATTCTTAGTCCCATTGTAGGAAGGAGAACAAAGCCTGAAGATGTCATGCTGTTCACCAGTTCAGGCAGTGCAGGAGAAGAGCCTGCAACTAACACCAGAACCTCTGAGTGCTAGGACCCTGACACTTTCCACAGGGTTTCTAGGATGCCTCTAGGTAGGCAGTGTGGCACAAGTTAACTCTTTCCAAATAGCCTGACTGACATAGTGGAGAGACAGCCCACAAATCCCTGTCTCCATCTCCTTCAGCTCTTGCAGGTCTCCTTGGCTAACACCTCAGAGAGATTCTGATTCTTCTGACAGGAGAGCTCCAACAAAAAGCTCAGAATTCAGGTTAGAGGGACAAGTATAGCCATGAGGGTTTTCATATGTATTGGTGGAGTGCTAGGATGTCCTGCTAGGTACAAAGACTGCTGGGAGAGAGCTGGGAACTCATCTTTTGCAAGAAAGCCACTCTCCTCTCAACTTACACAAGCTCCTTCATTTTTCTCCATATTCAGCCTCTTGACACTGAACAGATTGTTCAAGATGATGAGCCCAGGCTTAGAAGATGGACTCCAGCCAAGAAGCCTGGCCACTGTAAGGATCAGCCACATCTTTAGGAAATGCATGGAAAACATCTATGCATCCCAGCGTGCATAGATGGAGAAAAGTGCAAAGACCAGAGTTTCATGAGGCATTCCAGGATACAGAGAGCCTGACAGACTCAGGTCAGAGGTTACCTCTGCATCCTAGGAGAGGAAGAAGGCCCCACTCCACAGAAGAAGCCTGTTGCTGATGCTGTTGCAACTAGAACTATGAATGTGAGACTTGTGTCTCTGTGGACTCTGGGTTTGGGCATCTTGTGCCCAGGTGTCCACAGTTGTCCTCTCATACCTCATTTGGTAGAACTTTGTAAGTCTTAACATTGAGCGTGTCATGTGCATGATGGTATCCCATGAGATACATAGGCTAAGAAAGATTTATATCCCTTCAAGGGGATGGAACTAAACTTTACTAACAGTTGACATTAAAAGTGCTGTTCTGTACTTTGTGGTCATTGACCCTTTTCACTGTAATTGTCAGCTTGCCCACCTGGAAGAGCAGGCCTGACTCTGTATGGAGAATTCAGGTCAGGAATGTCACCAGGGACAGAGGAGTCAATGCTTGCCCTATGAAGGTACCGTACCTGATATCTTGTACTCTGACAGATCAAAGACAGGATGGATAGTTTGCCAATACATAAAGCATAGGCACAGGGCTGGCATAGAAGAATTAACTTGAAGGTACAGCACGTTAGAGAGTAAGGGAGGGCTGAGAATCAGAGGAAGTGTAGGACACACACTGAGATCATGTGACAGGTAGCATGAGCTATGTGGCTGTGACAGCTGGATAAATGTGATTTCTTGCTCTGACTGAAGCAGATCCATGGCAGGGCCTGCCTGAGCCCTCCATTGCTACCTTTGTTTCCAGCTGCTTCTCTCTTGCAAGTCACAAGCTGTATGAAACACTACTCTTGGCTGCCAACATCACATGGGCTTTCTTTACATTATAGGAAGGGTATACAAGAATCTATCCTCCTCTTACCTAAGAGCTAGACTAGGGACAGGAGAACATCAGATCCCTAGAGCCAGTTCTGACTATTCCTATATTGTATCGGGGAAATAATTCAACATCCGAGTTCCTGCAATTAGAAGTCAAATTATACCTGTCAGTCCAAAGTATTACCAAGGATGATACTCTGGGAGTCATCTAAACTGGTCCTCTCCCTCAGCTCTTCCTTGTAAGGAGCCACAGTTAGTGGTGATAGCATCCGCCATTACAAGATGGAGCTGGCATCCTGCTCCCACAAAAGTAAACAACTAACTGCACAGGTGCAAAGAGGCGAAAGCGTGCCAAGCCACTGCCAATCCCGGGGCGTAATAAGGGGTGATGAGTGAACAGCCAATCAGAAGTGAACACGCCACTCTAGGGTGTATATAAGCAGTGCCTCATCCAGGCTCGGGGTCTTCTGCTTTACCTGGTACGAGAATAAAGCCTCGTTGTGGTAACTACCCTAACACTGCCTCACATGTCTCTTTTGAGGGTGTAGGGGACTTAGGAGGCACGTGGAATACTTCCTGCTGGCTATTTCTTGGTCAGTCAGTTTCTCTGTGCTGTTGAAGAGCAGCAAAGGGCTTAGCAAGGACCTCAAAGTCACGCTAAGACTCTACCCTGCCCTGCTGCTCACACAGTGAGAGGCATTTAACATTTATTTGAGACCTTCTCAAGAGTACACACTTGGGCCCCACCACAAAGGAAGGTAGATTAAAGGTGACATGGGCTCAGGAGATTTGACACTGACTCAACAGTCCTTTTATAGTGAATATTTTACACACTACACTGGATCCCAAGGACCAGAGTCAGAGCCAGAGTGGCAGAATGTGTTGTGCAATTAATAGCCAGTGGCATCCTCAGTGGCAAGCCAAGCAGCTCTGGGGAAACCTCAAACCCAGACTGCTGGTCAGGGCCCAGATCCAGCAAGAAAAACTTCCAAAGAGAAAACTGTTCCCAACAGTATTACAGCTCAATAACACAGCTGCTCTCAGATAATTCTTGGTGAAATAACTCATGCACATTTTTTCCTTGTGGATAGGAACCTTATACATATTATGGGGTGTGCTGGGATCTAGGGAGAGTTGCTTCTTGTTGTCCCTATCTGAGGTATAAGAGGTGCATGGGGGAGGTGAGATGTTTTCCCTAAGTGACATGGTCCATTTACTGGTATGTTGTCCTCACGAATTCTAAGACTGGTAGACCTTGGCCTAAATTGGTACTCTTCTCAATCACGAGAATACCTAAGGTTTTTGTTAACAGACTTCAACCTTAACATGTTTTCCGTCTGGTGACTGACTCTACTGTCCAAAAGAAAGCCACATAACAAAAACCAAGTCATCTAATTAATATTTGGGGTAGTGAACTGAAGAGATTGCCCTCAAAGGAAGAGACCCAAATGCAGGTACTTTGACAAGGGTTCAGCATCCTTATCATCCTGGAAATGGAATTAAAAGTGTTTGAGGTGACTGTTTCCTCACTCCTCCTCCACTATGACTGGTATCTCCACATGACATTTCTCTCAACATGTGGCTGGGTGGTCTCAAGACAAGGTTTCTGTGTGTAGCCCAGGTATCCCAGAACTCCCTCCATAAGATGAGGCCAGTAATGAACTCAGAAGTCCACCTGCCTCTGCCTCCCAAGTGATGGAATGAAAGATGTGCAGCTCCACCACAGGTTTCCTCATTGCATTTCTAACTGTTCAGCTACCAAATATAAAGAGTCTAGTGACCATTTGCAGCCACCATGGAACAGGGATGGCAGCAGAAAAGAGGTAAGCTCCTTGTTACCTGAGGGAACAAAGTTTTACATGGGCAGGAGGAATATATTTCAGACATTCTACACAGCAGTGTGATGGTCCTCAAGCAATCTCTCCTAAGATGAACAGCATAGAGACACAAAAGCCCTGGATGAGGGAGGTTGGTAGGGATCAGCCATGTTTGGAATCTTTCCAGAGTTAAATCTTAATGTCTTCATATTCTGTGCCCAGGCCCCAGTCTAATGGCCTCCCTAGTTGAGCAGACAAGAGGCAGCAGTTGACCTGGCCCATGATACATCTCCTGCACTGGAAAAGGTTACAGATAATGCCCTTGGGAAAGAATGTGAAGGTGACCTGAAGGTTTAGAAGTGCTCTGTCCCTTTCCTTAAATCTTTCCACAAATCTGAAACAGGAGACTGAACACGTGCCTGTCTCCTTTTTTTTAAAAAATAATGGAAACAAAATACACCAAATACTGAAACTTCTTTAAGGGCCTACACAGGTGGTGGCATCTAAGTGAGATGCAGTCAAGGCATGCAGGGGACACACCAGGCAAATGTTGTCATGGGTGCACTGTTCCTCCAACCACAACTGTGAGAGAGACCTTTCAGAGTCCAATGCTCAGTGCACAGCTCCATGCCTCTGAGAATGTGATACCACTGTCTGAGGGAGGACAGCCCTGGCTGAATGAATGGCACAGCTATCACTTCTGCTCTATGGGAGGCCATACCCAAACACAAAACTAGGACATTCATGGTGACCTCAGAGGATTGAAGAAAGAAAGGACAGGGTGAAGATACAGTCAGCTTCAAGGACATGTATCCTGTGATTATGAAATTGATGTTGGCAGCTTGGTATTCCTTAGTGAAACTAAAATTCTGATTAGATAGGCCCTCCTCACATGTCTAGAACTGCTGTTCTCCCCATCCCATGCATGGGTCTTGAAAGCTCAGCCTTCATTGGGATAGAGGCTGACATCAGGCCCTGAAGAAATCTGTACCTCATAAGGATCCATAGGACAGTTGATGCTGGTGGTGTCCTAGGTCTGCTGTGCCTATAGGAGGAGGGAGGAGTACCTCAAGGAATGATGGGAATGTGGGCTTTGTCTAATTGGCTTCTGCCTCCAAAGAACAACCTGGTGAGGATCTGTCACCTCTGATGAGACAGGTGCCCCATCATGAGTTCCACTGTAGGCTTCTCCCTCAGGACGACAGTTAAACCTCAATAAAGATACTCTCCACTTTGGAAGAAGAGAGATGGAAAGGCTTTCCACATCCTCCTAGGCTTCTCCTGCACCTTTTGAAACATTCTTCCAATAAATGGGAGGGGACAGTGTCCCTGAAGGAAGGAGAAGGCACTGAGTTGCGATGGGATCTCGAGTTCATCAAATGTTCAACACAACATTCACTCACTCATTCATTCATTCATTCTCTATCACTCATCCATTCCTCCCTCTCTCAATGAAGAAAACATGAACCCAGGTTCTTCTGCCCATAAACCTGGTCTCCAAAGTCACACATTTTGTTGTTCTGACTTTTATAGCAGGATGTTTTTGGATTCAGGTCTTTAGGCTCAATTCCTTATTTCATGGCAGTAACAGAAACTTTGCCAGACTGCTGCCTCCCTCCCAGAGTACTCAGCCTGTACTGCAGTATACTCAACAATTCTGTACTTTTGTGGTTATGGGTTTTTTCCTTTGCTTGAAATCCCCATTCTGCAAGCTGTGCATTGTTTCTCCTTATCAACTCCAACATCCAGATGATCCTGTGAGCTATAGACTACATAAATCCACTGGAGTCCTAGTGCTCTCTAGAAACACCCTGGAGGTATTCTAAGTGATCTTCATATATAACTGGGAACCCAAGTGTTTGCAAAAGTCTTGCTGGCCTCAGCACAGCAGTCCAGGCTTGTCCTGCAGATTACCTTCTCTAGACATGAGGAGTCTGCAGGATTCCAACAAAGGAAGAATGGTAGGGTCTCCTTGTGTACACATAGAAAGATACTCAGGTCAAAGTTTCCACTGTACTTGGGGCATGAGCACAATAGTAGTGTGGTCAGTTCCTAGAAATGCTTTTAATGGGTCCAGGTTGAGCCCCCATAGAGGATTACATAGACAAACTTCAGGAAGAAGGGCTGGGTTACAGACTGAAGATAAGGGGAGGAACCCTGCACTGAAATGCTGTTTGCCAGCACTTGAGTGACTAGTGGGAGGGAGGATGACATGGGGTGGATGTGTGTTTAGTGCTGAGCTGGGCATGTGGACCTTTATATTCTAATATGGACACAGATACTTGGAAACATACCTTGGCTGTTATGTTAAGAGAAGTGTTCTCCATAAAGAACTTATGGATATATGTACTACAGCTTCCAATGGAGACCAGGCAAGCATTTTGATGGGCAATTTACAAATTAAGGAGTGCAGGTTCCATTACCCAGCTTGATGGAGGTCACACAACAAATGAGCTTTCTGGGTCTCTTAATTCTGCAGCCTGCTATCCCCTTTGATTACCTGAATCAATTATTCCTCCCATTGTATCCCCAGGCCCCCCTTTTTATTGCATATGTTTTTATTTGCATTTCAAATGCTTTCCTCTTTCCAGGTCTCCCCTCTCCATCCCCTCTCCCAGTCTCTAAGAGGGTACTCTCATACCCACCTACCAACTCACTCCCTTCTTTCTGCCCTGGAATTCCCCTACACTAGGGCATTGAACACCCTCAGGCCCAAGGGCCGCTCCTCCCACTGATGTCCAACAAGGCCTTCCTCTGGCATATATTCAGCAAGAGCCATGGGTTCCCACCCCATGTGTACTCTTTGGTTGGTGGTCCAGTCCCCGATAGCTCCAGGGCATCTTGCCATTTGACAATATTGCTCCTCAATGGGGCTACAAACCCCCTTCAACTCCTTCAGTCCCTTCTCCAACTCCTTCCCGTCACACTCAGTCCAATGGTTGGCTGTGAGCATCTTCCTTTGTATTTGTTAGACTGTGGCAGAACTTCTCAGGAGACAGACATATCAGGCTCCCATCAGCAAGGACTTTCCAGCATCCACAATAGTGTCAGGGTTCGGTGACTGTATATGAGATGGATTCCCAGATGGGGCAGTCTCCGGATGGCCTTTCCTTCAGTCTCTCCTCCACCCTTGGTCTCCATATTCCCTCCTGTGAGTATTTGGTTTCCCCTTCTAAGAAGCACTGAAGCATCCACACTTTGGTCTTCCTTCTTCTTGGTAATATATGGACTGTGAATTGAATCTTGTGTATTCTGACCTTTTGGGCTAATATCCACTTATTGGTGAGTGCATACCATGTGTGTTCTCTTGTGACTGAGTCATCTCACTCAGGATGATATTTTCAAGTTCCATCCATTTGCCTGTGAATTTCATAAAGTCATTGTTATTAATAGCAGAGTAGTATTCCATTGTGTAAATGGAATGTTGTGCATCCAGTCATCTGTTGAGGGACATCTGAGTTCTTTCCAGCTTCTGGCTATTATAAATATGGCTCCTATGAACATAGTAAAGGATGAGTCCTTATTAAATGTTGAGGAATCTTCTGGGTATATGCCCTGGAGGGGTATACCTGTGTGTGTCCTCAGGTAAGTCTATGACCAATTTTCTGAGGAACTGCCAGACTGATTTCCAGAGTGATTGTTTCTGCTTGCAATCTCACAAGCAATGAAGAAGTGTTCCTTTTTCTCCACATACTTGCCAACATCTGCTGTCACCTGAGTTTTTGTTCTTAGTCATTCTGGCTGATGTGAGGTGGAATCTCAGGGTTGTTTTAATTTGCATTTCCCTCATGACTAAGAATGTTAAACATTTCTTTATGTACTTCTTGGCCATTAAAGGTCCCTCACTTAAGAATTCTCTGTTTAGAGTAATCAGCCCTTAATAATTCTGCAGCACTAAGGTCTGTCAGATGATTCTGGGCCAGAAGGCTGAAGAACAGATGCTCCAATGTTTTGTAGTATAGGGAGTGTACAGGTGTTCAGAGGTCCTATAAATTGGCTAAGTTTTAGAAGCTATGTTTTGTGCTTCCCACAATTTTAGTTAACTCAGTCATTCTGGATTTCTGATGGGGTCGAAAACTTACAGTCTCATAGCCAATCCTGGTTATTTACCTTGAGAGAAAAGATTTGAGTGGATGGTTTTCAGCTGACATTCATTCTAAAGCCAAGGAAAAAGCCAGGTTCAGAACTAAGTGTTTTAGTTAGGAGAGATGACAGAGGTTTTGTTAGTCAACAAAATGATAGACTAGGTATTAGGACTATCTTGTACCTCACTGGTAAAATTTGGCATAATTATGCTCTAATTGTATTTTGAGAGAAAAGTTTTATTTTAACAGGAAGGGTGATATGTAGGAGGAGCTAAGGTGGGAGGAGTACTGAGAGGAAGAGAAGGAGTAAGGAGAGGAAGAGAAGGAGAGGAGAATCTAGGTGATGAGAGAGAGACAGAGAGAGAAAGAGGGGGAAGACAGGGAGGCAGATGTTCCCGTGTCTCCACCATCAAAGGTAGGTGATATATCTAGGTTGGGTAGTGGGTTACACTTCTGATTGAGCATTACCAAACTTATAAACCCTTTGATTAACATTTTTTAAAAAGTGTATAAATGCAAAAAGGAAAGAAGGGCATGGGATAGGTGTTTTCTAAGGGGGGAATGGGGAAGGGGGTGGCATCTGAAATGTAAATCAAATATCCAATTCAAAATAAATAAATATAGAAAGAAAGAAAGAGAGAGAGAAAGAAAGAAAGAAAGAAAGAAAGAAAGAAAGAAAGAAATCTCTGTTTATCTCTATTCTCAATTTTTTAATAGGGTTATTTGGTTCTCTTGAGTCTAACTCCTTGAGTTTGTTGTAAATATTGTCAGAGGATATTAGCCCTCTATCAGATGTAGGATTGTAAAGATTTTTTCCCAATCTGCCATATAGTAAAAATGGCCATCTTGCCAAAAGAAATTTACAGATTCAATGCAATCCCCATCAAAATTCCAACTCACTTTTTCATAGAGTTAGAAGGAGCAATTCTCAAATTCATTTGGAATAACAAAAACCCAAGATAGCGAAAAACTATTCTCAATAATAAACTTCTGGGGGAATCACCATCCCTGACATCAATCTGTACTACATAGCAATAGTGATTAAAAACTGCATTGGTATTGGTACAGAAAAAGGAAAAGATAAATGGGATAGAACTAAAGTTCCAAAGTTGTACTCTACAAATCCCTGAGTTGTATGGGATGAAAAGTTTAATGAACTGCATGGTATTGGTACAGAGACAGGCAAGAAGATCAATGGAATAGGATTGAAGACCCAGAAATGAGCCCACACACCTGTGGTCACTTGATATTTGACAAAGAAGCAAAACTATCCTGTGGGCAAAAGGACAGCATTTTCAACAAATGGTGCTGAATGAACCTGTCTTAGGTCATTCTGACAAGAATGCCTTCCTTCCCCATCAGGGAATATGTGTTATTCAAAGCAATGCAGTTCTGTCTTAGGTTGGTAAGGCTCTGTGCAGAATTTTACCCATCCTTGGCTTGCCAGCCTGTTAATTTAATGACTCTTTCTTGAGGTCCATTTTCAGGTTCAAGCCATATACTTTGGCTGCCAACATGTTGATATTGTTAAAGACAAGCATTAATATGATGGGCAGGAATAAAAGTATTCCAAGGACCAAAAGGGCTAGCATGATCAAACTATATATTCCATTCTTGAAGCTTGACCAAAATAGAAATACTGACCTCAGGCCATGGGAAATTTTATTTGTAGTATCTACCATACTACAAATCAACACTCAGCACAGCAGCATTCTTGAAATCCATAATCTCACTATATAAAGTTAAAACATCCAGAGAGGTGTTAGAATTATGCCAAATACAATGCAAGTGTCTTGAAACATCTTCCTAATTGTAATGATTACCACTGTCAATTTTAGAACCCCAGTCATTACTGAACATATAATCATTTCTTGCTTACACTCTAAACAAAATTTTATAGGATCCAAATGCCATCGGTCGTTGTATTTTTCTTTATATCCTAATGCAATAATAATTTGCTTTTTATTCTCTCTAACTCTCTCCTTACTTTGGAGACCTGATTATATTATTTAGAGAAAAATTCTTTCTCTCTAAGATTTTTTATACCCAACTTCTTGGTTTTTTTTATTGTTTTCAAATTGAATACATTTCCCTTTGAGAAGGTTGTGTCTTCTCAGTGTCACCACAGCACAGTGACAGTGTTCTTTCTGCCTTTTTGTATTGTTCAGGCTCCTGAGTCCAGCACACATCTGTGGAAGCTAGCTTCTATCTCTTTGCTTGGTCCAGCAGGTAGGCTGCCCTTGCCAGTTTTGGGATATAGCTTTTCTTTGCCCTGTATTTGTTGCCCATCCTGGGAAGGTAGATCAGAATCTCGGAGTGCATTGTTTCTGTCTAGGAGCCATTGCAGGCTTTTCCTACAGGCACATGCTAGGTTCTGACAGACCCAGGCTGTTCATTTTCTCTGCTGCACCATGGAAGTGCATTATAGCTGCAGTATGAGAGAAACGTCTGCACCTCCTAGCTGTATTGATTCATGAGCCTGCAATTAGAGGAGAACCACCTGGTAAGTGCACTAGGGTCCAGGAGAAGAGCTCTTATTTTCTCCTCATCAGGGTATTTATTTATTTATTTATTTATTTATTTATTTATTTATTTTAGAGCTGCCATCTGCATTGCTCTCTGTGGATCACTACAGAATTGTCTTCCAACCAAGAGTTCTTAGCTCTAAGTCTGTATTCTAGCCTCACATTCAGTGTGCCATTGGTAACTACTGCCTTTTCTATCCACCCTCGTTGTTCCCAGAATAACGACTCTCAGACTTAATAACTTATGAATATATGCCCAGTCCATAAGCATTGGCCTATTCCCAGACTAGCTCATAACTTTTACAACTTGTTTATTCTAGTCAATATCTGCCACATTTTGGCTGTCTGTCCTCAGTTTCATGAGTCAGACTTCCTCCAGTTTCAAGGTCAAACTCCAGCTCTTGACTCCTTCCCAAGATCCTCTCTCTCTCTCTCTCTCTCTCTCTCTCTCTCTCTCTCTCTCTCTCTCTCTCTCTCTCTCCTGGTGGTTCTCGCTCTATTTCCTGCCTCAGCCAACATCAGCTTTATATTGTCAGGTGATGGATCTACAGAGTACATAAGAGAGTCTGTCTACAAGGGAGTTTTGTCAAAGCCACATCCACAGGCTTCTGGTTTTGTGATCTGGAGGGACAAAGTCAGAAAGAGCCATGGCTTGAGGAGCTCTTGGCCCTATCTAACCTGAACCTGTTATTCTTTGTTCTGTCCCAGAGTCTTGCTTCCAGTGTGCATTAAAGGGCCAAAGTAGATGTGAAAGCCCAGTAGAAGGGGGATTCCTCTAAATAATTTTTTGGCATAAAGATACTCATCTTTTGAGAAGCACTGAGGCGTCCTTGGACTCCCCTCCAGGCTCCTGTCATGACTCTTCCCTTCAGGGAGTCTTGTAACAGCACAGAGTTGACTCCTTCAAGATGGGGACAATGGGTTTTTTCGTTCTTTCTTGGGATTCTGTGAGATGATTTGCCCTTAAGTCAATTTTCCAGAGACTATTGGGACACCTCCTAGAGAACTGCTTCAGCATCAGGACTGCTTCTAAGGAGTTCTCCAGTTATTCCTGACCCTTACTTGCTGAGACACTGCTTTATTTGTGGGACAGGATCTCATTGTGAACCAGAGGTCAAGCTCTTGCTTGTCTTTAACAATCTCATAAGGACTGGATGGGACTGAGGGACCAAATAAAAGAACCACTCTGTCCTGATCCACATCCCTGGTCCTGCTCATATTCTCCTCAGAGACAAGACCTGATCCCCCTCAAGCAATGGACTAGGGTGTTTCATTGTATCTCCCTTGCAAATGTATTGTTTATTCTCTTAGTGTAAATGTAGTCTCTCAGCTTACTGCCTCATTGTGGGAACTTAAAACTAGTACTAGAAGCCTGGAGCTTCATATGATCTTATCTTGGCCTAGAATGTTTTTTGCTTTGAGACTTACTATGGAATAAGCTCACCATTTCCTGGATCTTTCTGGTCTCTGTAAATCTTTCCCAGTAAAACTGCTTCCTTGTCTTCTTTCCTCTCTCTGCAGTGCTGTCTCATAAGTAGCATCCCCCCACTTTCTTCTCATGAGAGTGAAGCATATCCTCTTCTGTCAAATGTTTCTCTGATTCATCACGTTTCCTGCCACTCAATTAGACATAACTTTCAAACATGGTGCTACTTTCCACAATATTAACTTTGCCTTCATTGTTTGGGATTAAAGATGTTTACTAAGAGTGAGCCATACCACTACTAGGAACATGTTTCATCAGGAAACAACACAATTTCTTCGTTCAGAGTGTAATCAAATAGCTTACAAGAATTCTTGGACAGTGGGGACCATTTTTTCAGCTGATTGTTTTCCCAGTTTGCATTCTATGGCTGTGATCAATGCCATGGTCAAAGGATCTTAGGGAGCAAAGGGCTGAGATACTTTTCTTCTCCCAGTTCAAATCCTACACTGAGAAAAGTCAGGGTAAACAGTCAAGCAGGAACAGACGCAGAATCATACAAGGAAGTTACTCTGGTACTTTTTCTCACTGGCTTCCTCAGCTTGCCTTCTAATAAGACCAAGAACCACTGTTTAGGGGTGGAGCTGCCCACAGTGGTCTATTGGGATCTCATCAAGGACCAAGAAAACTGTCCATGGACATGACCACAGGACAAAAAGTGGAGGTAATTTCTTAGTTGATTTTTTTCTCTTCTTGTGTCTCTTGTGTCAAGTCGACCAAAACTACCCAGTACTCTTGCCTTCTCTTAGTGTCTCCTTCCTTCTCACTCAGCAGACTCAGAAGAGGCCATGTTCCCTAAGAAGGAGGATAGGCCCATGATAGCCTTCTTCTCCTTGTGACCCACACTGCATCTCTCAACAGTTTCTTCCCCTGGCATGAGGTGGTTCTTAGCACTTCCTTGAGTGTCTTTGTTAGGGTTTCCATTGCTGTGAAGAGACACTATGACCAAAGCAATATTTTATTACCTTGTTGTGTACAATATTTTATTGGGAATGACTGTATATTTGTGAGGATCCGTGCACATCATCATGGTGTCAAGCATGGCAGAATCCAGACAGGCATGGCACCGAGGCACTGAGTGTTCTGCATCATGTCCCAAAGGCAAATGGAAGACTGGCTTCCAGACAGCTAGGAGGAGGGCCTACAAGTCCATCCATACAGTGCCATATCTACTCCACCAAGGACATACCTCCAAGAGTGCTGCTCCATGTGCCAAGCATGTGTGAACCAACACATGCAGTTTCCCACCTCTTCCCTCTGTGTCCTGCTCTCTCCTCTTGTAGCTAGCATTTGTCTTGATCTGAAATGATCTTTCTGCACTTAGAGTTCTTCTCTTTATGGACATCGTGGCTCCCCAGAAATTAACCTTCTTTGTGCACTTTTAGAAGTGCTTAGGTGGAAACATCGGGGCATGTATCTGTGGGTGTTTCAAAGTGTTTGTCTAAGGTATTTATGGCCCACCATGTATGTTTTCTGGAATATTTCCTCAAGCTGCATTTCAGATGGATCAAACTGAGAAGACAACTATATTCTCAACCTTCAGCTGTCTGGGATTCCTGACCATGGACACAATGAAGTCAGTAGTTCTTTCCCCTAGCACCCTCCTCTTCCCACCATGAGATACTGTATCACCATCACATTTGAGCCAAGACAGATCATCCTTTTGGTTACTTTCCTTTGTTATTTTCTCACAGCAAAAGACTAAGTCATATAAGTCGTTAAGTTCCCTATCAATGGTAGAGTCATTCCACTAGCCATATGTCTTTTCCACCTTCCAAGTTACGAAGCTAGTACTAATTGCTTTGCAGAGAACCCAAGAAATTGACAATGCAAACCCTTCCACTGATTTATCTCCCCTTTTCAGCTGAATCTAAGGTAAATCAGCTCAGGGTCCTGACTTCAGCCTCATTTGAGGAGGGGACCTGTGAATGTACATCTCTAGATAGATTCCCCTACCAGCTACTGTGCTAACTGTGTGTGATGGTCTTTGCACCCTTGTCTTACAGGTTCTAATCCCTAAAGTGGAGGAAGCTTGCCTACTCTAGACTACACACTAGATAGTGGTTTCCTCATTCTGCACTCAGATATCTAGGAGTCAGACCTTAAGTGTAGATCATGATCATAACAGGGACAAGGACAGAATGCTAGGCAGATAGAAAACCTGAAAACACTGAACCCATCATTGATAAGCTATTGAATTGCAGCCATGAATGCAGTACTGAGTAGCAGTGAACCCTTCTTCAGCCATGGGACTCCTCAAGTGCTCATTAGTCCCCTATTAATCTCATGTGTGTCCTGACAGTCACAGCCCTTTGAGAGGATGCAGAGGTCAGTAGATGTAAAAGGCTGAATCAGTGCTCCAGCTGAGTCAAAGCTTGTAATGGCACTGGGTCTCTGAAACTGTCCTGGAGGAACTTCAGGAAAAGGACCAGTAGACAGAGGTTGAATTCTCTTAAAGACTGAAGATCAAGGTGACAGGTTTGGATGTGTGTGTGCCTGTGTGCAAGTATATGTATTTGTATACAGGTATGTATTTATGTATGTGTGATTTCTATGTGAGCCCACTCCATGGGGTCAAGGCATCTGGACTCAGGTGAAGATGGCAGAGGCACAAGAATACTGAGAGCATCCCAGAGCCCCTAACTTCCTGCAATGAAGACAATTGGAGCCTGGTTGGTTCCAACCTCAGAACCTGGGCAAGTTCTCAGAAGAAGTTTTCCCTACCTAGAAAAAACTCCATGCTCATGGAGTGCACTCACTAGAGGATAGCAACCAGGGTGAAGCTTTCACTCTGGGCATGCTGATGTCCCAGGTGCCATATACAAATACAGTCTTTGAGGGTCAGCTTCCAGTGCAAGGTGAAAGCAAGAAGAAAGGAATAAGACAGGAAGAGAAGGCCTCTGGTTCCTGTGCTCACCAATTTAGGGATTGTTCTCCCATGGGAACTGGGGCTGAGGTCTGGAAAGAGCCTAGGTCTGGAAAGATGCCCTCAGCTCTCCCAGATGAGGGACCAACATCTGTGCACATGTGGAAGTTGATTCATTGACAATGCTCTTCATGTTTGTCTTGCTGTAGAAAACTACAAATTCTGTGTGTTTTCAAACAACAACAACAAGAATCAGATTTATTATTGATAGAAGTTTGCACATGCTCAACTCAGGCAGCAAGGTCTGCAGTGTGGGACACATGTCTGCCTCCCCTCTGGTCTCAATTTTAGGTCACTCTGCTCTGAACTCCAGTGAATTTTTTCATTTCTTAATGATCATTTGTGCAGTTCAGTGCCACTTTCCAGAACAGTGAGTGTCTTTTTTGTTGCTTTTCATTATTTTTTCCATTTTTATTGGGTACTTTATTTACATTTCAGATGTAATCCCCTGTCCCCATTCTTCCCCCAAACTCAGAACCCCGTATGCCATCCCCCTCACCTGCTTGTATGAGGATATGGCCCCACCCACCCTCCCACTCCCACCTCTCCACCCCTGATTTCCCCCACCCTGGGGAGTCCAGCCTTCACTGGACCAAGGACTTCCTCACCCACCTATGCCTGACACTGTCATCCTCCCCTACATATACAGCTGGAGCCATGGGTCCCTCCCTATATGCTGCTCCCAGGCTGGTGGTTTAGACCCTGGGAGCTCTGGTTGGTTGGTATTGTTGTTCTCCTCATGTTGCTGCAAACCCCTTTCAGCTCCTTCAGTCTTCTCTTTCACTCCTCCATTGGAAACCCTTTGATCAGTTCAATGGTTAGCTGTGAGCATCTGCCTCTGTATATTTCAGGCTCTGGCAGACTACTAAGGAGACGGCCATATCAGTCTCCAGTCAGCGTGCACTTCTTGGCATCCACATCAGTGTCTAACTTTGGTGATTGCACAAGGGATGGTCTCCAGACGTCCCCTCTTTCAGTTTCTGTCCCACACTTTGTCCCCATATTTGCTCCCATGAGTATTTTGTTATTCCTTCTAAGAAGGGCCAAAGCACCCACACTTGGGTCTTCCTTGTTCATGAGCTTCATGTGGTCCATGAGTTGTATCTTGAATTTTGCGAGCTTTTGGGCTAATATCTAATTATCAGTGAGTGCAAACCAGGTGTGCTCTTTTGTGATTGGGTTACCTCACTCAGGATGATATTTTCTAGTTCCATCCATTTGCCTAAGCATTTCTCAAATTCATTGTTTTTAATAGCTGAGTAGTATTCCATTGTGTAATTGTACCACATTTTCTGTATCCATTCCTCTTGTCAATATCCACTGTCCTTCCTGTTGAAGGACATCTGGGTTCTTTCCAGCTTCTGGCTATTATAAATAAGGCTGCTATGAACATAGTAGAGCATATGTCCTTGTTATATATTGGAGCATCTTCTGGGTACATGCCCAGGAGTGGTATTTCTGGGTCCTCAGGTAATGCTATGTCCCATTTTCTGAGGAACTGCCAGACTGATTTCCAGAGTGGTTGTACCAGCTTGTAACCCCACCAACGATGTAGAAGTGTTCCTCTTTCTCCACATCCTCGCCAGCACTGCTAGCACTTGAGTTTTTGATCTTAGCCATTCTGACTGGCTAAGGTGTGAAGTGGAACCTCAGGGTTGTTTTGATTTGCATTTCCCTGGTGACTAAAAATGCTGAACATTTCTTTAGGTGCTTCTCGGCCATTGAGTTTATTCAGTTGAAGATTCTTTGTTTAGCTCTGTACCCCATCTTTAATAGGGTTTTTAATTCTCTGGAGTCTAAGTTCTTGAGTTCTTTGTATATATTGGATATTAGCCCTCTATCTGATATAGGGTTGGTAAGAATCTTTTCACAATCTGTTAGTTGCCAATTTGTCCTTTTGACAGTGTCCTTTTCCTTAGAGAAGCTTTGCAATTTTATGAAGTCCCATTTGCCAATTCTTGATCTTAGAGCATAAGCCATCGGTGTTCTGTTCAGGAACTTTTCCCCAGTGGCTAGGTATTTGAGGGTCTTCCCCACCTTCTCTTCTATTAGTTTCAGTGTATCTGGTTTCATGTGAATGTCCTTTATCTGCTTTGACATGAACTTCCAGTACTATATTGAATAGGTGGTGTGAGAGTGGGCAGCCTTGTCTACGACCTGATTTTAGTGGGCCCTTGTGTGCTTTATGCATCAGAGTAATTGTGGCTTCATAGAATTAATTAAGAAGTGTTCCTTCTGTTTCTATTTTATGGAATAGTTTGAGGACTGTTGCTATTAGCTCTTTGAATATCTGGTAGAATTCTGGCCCTGGGCTTGCTTTTTTTTTTTTTTTTTTTTTTGGTTTGGAGGTTTTTAAATGACTTCCTCTATTTCTTTAGGGGATATGGGTCTGTTTAGACAGTTTACCTGCTCTTGATTTAACTTTGTATGTCGTATCTGTCTAGAAAATCATCTATTTCATCTACACTTTCCAGTTTTGTTGAGTATAGGCTTTTAAAAGTACTAGGATCTGATGATTTTTTTGATTGTCTCAGTTTCTGTTGTTATGTCTCCCTGTTCATCTGATTTTGTCAATTTGGATGCTATCTCTGGGCCCCTTAGTTAGTTTGGCTAGGGTTTTATCTACCTTGTTGTTTTATTTATCTTGTTGATTTTCTCAAAGAACAGCTTTTGGTTTTGTTGATTCTTTGTATCATTCTCTTTGTTTCTATTTCGGCGGAGTTTGACTATTTCCTGCCATCTACTGGTCTTGGGTGTGTTAGCGTCTTGCTCTAAAGCTCTCAGGTATGCTGTTAAATTGTTAGTGTAGGATCTCTCCAGTTCAGTTATCAGGGCACTTTGTGCTATGAACTTTCCTCTTAGCACTGCTTTCCGTGTATCTCATAAGTCTGGGTATTCTGTGTCATCATTTTCATTGAATTCCAGGAAGTTTTTGATTTCTTTCTTTATTTCTTCCCTGACCAAGTTATATATCTTCTCTACTCAAGTTATCATTGAGTAGAGAGTTGCTCTATTTCCATATGTATGTGGGTTTTCTGTTGTTTTTGTTGTGATTGAAATCTAGCCTTAGTCCATTGTGATGTGGTAAGATGCACAGGACTATTTCAGTGTTTTTTATCTGTTGAGACTTGTTTTGTGACTGGTTATATGATCTATTTTGAAGAAGGCACCATGAGGTGCTGAGAAGAAGGTATATTCTTTTTAAGATAAAATGTTCTGTAGATATTTAAATCCATTTGGTTGATAACCTTTATTAGTTTCATCGTGTCTTTGTTTAGATTCTGTTTCAATGTCCTGTCTATCCCTGAGGGTAGGATGTTGAGGTCTCCCACAATTATTCTGTGGGGTTTAGTGTATGTTTTGAGCTTTAGTAAAGTTCGTTTATGAATGTTGGTGCTGTTGCATTTGGGGAGTAGATGTGCAATGAGTGTTCTTTGTTGGAAATCTTCCTCCAGTTCTTCCTGATAAAGATCTACCTAGTTTTTAGTCAGACCCTAAATAGTTCTTGAGAAGAATTTCCTGACACATTTCTCCCCACAGTCAAGTGAAGTTCATCAATAGCTTCTCTTGAAGCAGAGTGGAGCCATCCGGAGAAAGGGCTCATGGTAAGTGTGTTACTGTTCTTGGAGATGATCTCATTTTGGCTCCCAGAACTCATGTCCCAGGAATAAGAATCACTTGTTAAATCCAGCTTCACGTTGATCTAGTGCCCTCTACTGGTTGTCATATGTGCCTGCACTTACATGCACAGCTTTAAAAGAGACAGATAGATACAGAGACACAGAAAGAGAGAGAAAGTGAGAGAGATCTAAAAATAATGTTTTGAAATAAAGGAAATAAATAATGTCAAGTTCCACAAATAATATAAATTATTCCACTTTATAAAATTTAATTTTATGTCAATCTGTGTGGTCTGGTGAGAACTCAGGCTATGCCAAGAGACTCCATGGAGAAAACTATGGGCTACTCTTTTTATCCACTAAACAAACATTTAACCATGTGTTAGGAATATATTTAATCAAAACAGCAGAAGATAACTCACAAGTTAATCTGGCATTGGAGTTTATCCTCCATAGGATCATTTGAGTGTGCTGGCAAGACAGTGCAGTGGTTATGGGCACTGACTGCTCTTGCAGAGGGCCCAGGTTGGAGGTCCAGGACCTACACTGTGGCTAACAATCTCTTGAAACCCGAGTTCCAATGGATCAACATGTTCTTCTATCTTATATACTAGGCACGGTAGTGCTATACATATACATCAAGGCAGGCAAAACACCCACACATGCAAAATGAAAATTAATAAAAAAGAAAGAAATAACATGCATGCCTCACAGGGCAGCTGTAAAGGATATACTGGCTTCTAGGCAGGGGCAGCTTAGGAGGGACATGTTAGCCCTATGCCCTTTTCTGATGACTCCTGACCTTCTGTGCTCCACTTCTTGTCCCCATCCACTCTCACCTGCAAAAAATGTAAAGGAAGAGCACCCAGTGCTTGAAGAGCCTGCTGAGGACACTGGCCTCCTCTTCTAAGCTGCACATCTTAGGCAGTTTTCACACCCCAGCAGCATGCTCTAAACTTCTTCCAAGCAGCATGCTTCTTTTTTTCCTGCTTCTCCCAGGCAGCTAGCTGGTCTGGTCTCAGGTGTCTTAGTAACCTGTCTTGTCTAAGAGAGACTCAGAGCAGCTTGGACTGATTACATTTTGGAAAACAGAGACCCAGGGAATCTGGCCAGTTTCAGGGACTTCCTGAAGCTATTTGTTTACCTTCCTGTTTAATTCTCTGTAGACTTGAATGTTCCAATCTTTCAGGCAAAGGATACAGAACACAGACACTGAACACCACTCATCTCTGAGAAGTTGTCTCATACACTTTTTCACCCCCTCCTACCCTCTTCCTCTTCTCCATCCTCTTTCTCCCTGTCCCTCCCTTTTTTGATCCTCCTTCTCCTTGTTTTCCTTCTCATCTCTCCATTAGGTCTATTTCTTGTCTGACTTGAGGTATCATTGACCTCTCAGGGCTTGCCATCAGAATGCTGATTTTCCCTCTCTCATCAGTTGATCACTTGTCAAGTGCCAACTGTCCATCATCTTGTGGTGGACTTTTGTGTCCATGTCCCCACTTCCGTGTTCATGAGATTCTTCCTGGTGTGAGCTTGTTCAGCTCTCATGCATTCTGTGACAGTCATTGTCAGTTTCTATTTGCAACAACCCTGTTGTGTCCCTGCTGTTATCTATCATATTGACATTTATAATCTATCTAGCTCTCATCCTAAAGATACTTGATTTTACTCTGTTTGTTTTGCTTAAAGTTATATGATTTTGGTATGTGTGTGTGAGAATTTCATCTCACCCACTCCAATCTACTATCTCCCCCTCCTCTCTGGTCCATTGTTCATCCTTGCAACCTTTCCCTAATCATGGGGGCAGGGGGTGATAGTGTTGTGTAAGCTGTAGTGTGTCACCATGGGTTCCACTATTTTTGTCTGCAAATATTCATCACGATGGCTTTTTGGTGTGGTATGAGGCTTCTGATACTCTATCAACACTGAAATTTCAGTGGTACTCCTCTCAGTTATCTTGTTGTCATGGGGGTTATCTATGTCATGGAGATCCTGGAGTTTTAGATTTGTAGGACTGGCTCCTTCATGTACTCCAGAAGTCCACCAGTGGGGTAGATATTGGTGTGGGACAATTCAAAGTTCTGATTGGACAGCCCAATCCATTTCTGACTTTGTCTCTGAGTCTTCTTTCCCATCTTTCCTATAAACAGAAGCTTGACTTTATACTGGTCGGACCTGTACACTGTCTCTGTCCTTTGTAGGAACAGTTGGCTTTTCTTGTCTTTGGACTCCCGTCACACGCACAGATGTCAAATTTCAAGCTTGATTTCCTGGCCCTCTCCAGGAGGAGTTGGATCTTTCTTGCTTGGTTCCTGTTCTCTCCTCAAGACCCCATGTCCTATTTCTTCAGCCAGCTGAGAAGATGCCAAAGCCACCACATATACCATAGCCTCAGCAGACATGCCTGGTCATTAGGCTCTCAAAATGACTACTTTAATAGTCCTCTGTCTATCACCAAGTCAATTGTTGTTGTGGTGGTGGTTGTGGTGGTGGTGGTGGTGGTGGTAGTGGTGGTGGTGGTGGTGGTGGTGGTGGTGGTGGTGGTGGTGGTGGTGGTGGAGAAATATCCCTGGCTCTGCAGTAGTTACCACAACTCACATGTTCTTTGAACAACCATGAAAGGGTCCTTCCATCAGACTCCCTGTCCAATGGCTGTGACCACCAGGGCAGAAAGAAAGCACATGCTCTGCTGAGCCATCTGTATCTTTCCAACAAGGTTACCCTTCTTATCCTAATGAACACTGTTCACAGGGGCTGAAGACTGCAGTTGCCATTCTTTACTGTTGTATGTCTCTCCTTTCTCAGTCCTTACACAGCTAAGTAAAGTGCACTAGAATGGAGCAGGTAAGGCAGTGACTTGAGACCATAGACCTTACTCATGGAGGACACAGTTAGTGTTCCATGGAGGACAATTGTCCAGCCACTTGGCCCCATGAACAATAGGATTACCAGAAGCTGGCTTGCCCAGGAGTCTCTCAAGCGGCTTCCTGCTGAAGTGAGGAAGGTTACAGCCTGCCAAGGGGGGTGGTGGTGGTCCAAAATTAACAGTATAATTTAGTGGCCCAATAAATATTTGGTTCATAGATTCAAATGTTCAAATGTGACTGGTTAGAATTGTCAGCAAAAGAAACTTAAGCCAATTTGATTCCTTTGAATTCAGACAAGAAAACCCAAATCTGTATCAGCATTGGGGTTCTCAGGGGTCCAGTGTCAATATAAGGGAAAACATTCTACTAGAAGATGCCAGAATTTTAAATGAAGGTTATGTGTCTTCGGATAGCTCATTTAGGAATATCCGAATAGAGAGGGCATTTAGCTAACTAAATCGGGAACAACTCTTTTAATTTAGGGCAGTTCTTTCCTTAGGGATTTTCCCCTCTCCTTAGAAGATACCTCCATGGATGAGCCAAATGTAGCTAGAATCCTAGTGTCCAACATACACATCTGGATGAGCCCAGATAATCTTGAGAAGAGCAGTTGAATGTAGACTATTGTTCCCACCTGCCATCCTCCCTGTATATAGGGCATCTCTCTATAACTGCCTTTCTCCCTGTACATAGAACATCTCTTGCCAACTGCCTTCCTGCCTGCCTGTAAAAACCTTAACTGGACCAAAACTTCTCTGGGGGGCCAAGAACCAACCTCTCAGAATTGCTGGCACTCAAAGAGCCTTCAGATTGACAGTGGGAGCAGTAGACCACAGCAAGCTTATGTCTAACAATGTTAGAGTAGATTTTTTCCAGTTGCTATGTCAGGGTGTGACAGGTTGGATCTTGGCAGTATTTGTGCAGAGATAGGTGTATCCCATGGTATCTGAAAGTTCTCTCCAACTCCTAGGCACCATCCCTGACAAATCAGGAAAGTTTAATTATGAGAAGATACATAATTGAAAAGAGCAATAAAGAATGAAGAAGGAGTGGGAAGCAAGGAATAAATTATATAAAGTTCAATCAGGAGCCATCTAGGAAACCTAGCTTCATGATCAGCAACTCCAGAAAGAACCAACTCAGGAGTCACTATATGGTCCTTTTTCCTATTGGCCAGGGTGTGTTTGGCACTGTGAATCTCATCTGCTACAGAAAAACTCAGGACATGGTGACCATAAAAACTGTAGAGATCATCACGAAGCACATCAGGCAGATCCTGTCAGAAACATCCACATAGGGTACACTACACCATTGTAACATCATTGCCACCTTCACGTTGGGGTAACATCAAATCGGTCCATCTAGTTACTGAGTGTGCTCCAGGAGGAAACTTCTTTGACCTGATAATGGAGGATGGCCCACTACAGGAGGAAGAGACAAAGAAAATATTTGGGCAGATAGTGTCAGTCATAAAGTACTCCCACAGCCTTGACATTGTACATCAAGTCATGAAACCTCAGCATATCTTCAGAGATGCAGAGGGTAATGTGAAGATGATAGACATTAGCCTATCCACCAAGCCCAGACCTGGCACATTACTGAAAGAGCAGTGTGGAACAAAGGCCTTTTATGTCCCAGAGCTTGTACTACGGGAGCCATACAATGGTGAGGCAGCAGATGTGTGAAGTCTTGGTGTGCTACTCTCATTTATCACCAGTGGGTACCACCCTTTTAGAGGAAGCATGCCTAAAGGGATAGAGGAAAACATTGCCACAGGGACCTATGACATTCCAAGTCACATCTCTGGGCACCTTGAAAACCTAATTCAGCAAATGCTCAGTTTCCCCAGAGACTAGGCCTTCCATTGAAGACATTGAGAAACATCCATTCTCATAACATTTCATGTGAATATCTCACCTGACACCTACCCAGATTCCAGCAGTATAGAATTCTTTTTGGCATGGGATTTAAAACCAATAAGATCTCAGAATCCCAAAGCAAACATATGATAAATTGTTGGGGGCATACATGATTTTAAAAGAACAGGCATGGGAGAGGCTTGAGCATGGATCTACCACTTCAGTTAAGCTTGTGGATCCCTGCCCTCCACCATCCCATTACCAGCACATCCCTCTATCTCTGGTCTTCCACTAAAGAAAAGGGCCAGTGAGCCCAGCTTTGGCCTCCTCTACATTCAGCCATCAGGAGAGCATAGCCCTGTTGCCCTGACACTCTGAGGACACAAGGTGGCAAGACGTGCTTCCATGCCTGACATTGCTTTACATTGTCCCAAGAAGAAGAGCAGAGATACTGCTTGTGCCCTCCATTCTGGAGCTGTGGATGCCCCTTGTGTCTCCAGAAGCATATCAGAAGAGGGAAGGCCCCTGCCACCTGAGGTAGACTGACAGTGAAACCTCATCACCCCCTCAGAATATTGGGTACTTCAAGAGGCTATGCAAGAGAATCAGGGTTTGCCTATCAAGACTCTGTTGTTTCCTGAGGGCTCCAAACACAAAAACCCACTTATATCTTCCAAGAAATGGCTCCACTGAAATAGAGGCCAAACCCAATCAACAGGTAAACTGTTGTGGTCTGAATTTTATTTTCTCTGTCTTTATTCATGTCTTTTCATAGGTAAAATCAAAATGTATGCATTTCTGGGTTCTCATGGGATGGTCAGTTGTATTTCTACCCCATCTGGATTAAAGTCTGCTACTTGGCATACTACCTCAAGAAGAAATCCCGCTGGACCAAGCCTAGGTGGTATCTGATGCAAATAAACAGCAGTAATCAGCTAGAGACTGTGGGTATAGCCAGGGCGAAATGGCGACTTGTATAGCTGTTGTCAGTTGGGAACAAGTTTATACAGAGTCCTTCGACTTGGTGACCTAGTGCCTGTCAGAGTGACCATGGTCAAAACACCAAGGTACCACCTCAATGGCTCCCTACAATTCTATTGGACAAGCAGTGTGTGCTGAGCCCTGTGAAGTCTGACATTGCTGCTTGGATGGCTTCATGGGAAGCTGAGGTAGACACCTAGTTCCTGTGCATCCTGGATGCTCTTTCTAGAGGAGATGGTTGCAGTGTCACCAGAATCTCCACAGTGGCATTCAGAGCCTGGTCATATAGCACCATGCTGGTCTTTTAAGTCACCTCCTATCCAGTACAGACTAGCTGGCAGAGAATCATCACTGCCACTCGGCTCAAGGCAACAAATCATCACACTGACTGTCCCGGGAAAGTAACTACTGGCCTTCTTGGCTATCCTTTTCTCCCATCATTTGACCTGCTACCAACAAGGAGAAATCTGCTCCCTGTGAGGCCTGCAGAGGCCTGCTCAAGAGCAAGCAAGGAGCAGTGATTGGAAGTTTTCTTCCACAACTCTGTTCTTTAAGGTTTATGTATGCATTCAGCACATGTGCAGTCTTGGGCAGCTCCTGTGCAGGCACAGGACATCGTGAGTGACACCATGTCAGCATGCCACCCTTGTGCATATGTAGGATGTGCCTTCATGGCCTCCCATACTAACCAAACTTCCATAGGTGTCATTCTGAAGCTCAAGCAGCATCTGAACTAGCCATCTTCCTGAGAGACCACCCTGGGTAGCTTCTTAAATTTTATGCAGTTGACAGCAGGAGTCTTGGTAGTCATAGCAATTGTGAGAGCTCCAGGTGCCTCCAGGATCTGATCCAGCACCAAGTACCAGGAGTGTTCAAGCCCTGGACTTTGGAGACTTCTCTGTACAGTGACAGTGTAGTTAGTCTTTGTACTTGGCCGAAGGACCACACACAGAGGTTCAAGAATCGCAGACAGTCAGAGTACTGCCAATGTGAGGATCAGTCAGCCTGTGTGGCCTGCTTCTCTGTGAAAGAGTGGGAGCAGGCACAACAGCACAACTGGTCCTTGCTTCTCTCCCTTACCCTATTCCTCCTATCTCTGATCATGATGAAGACATGCCGTTCCAATAGTCAGAATTGAATCCTGTACCATAACTCAGTGGATTCAGTTGAAGAGAAGAACTGGACCTCTCTGTTCCACATGTCTGTATGGACTTTCAGGATGGACAGTCTCTGGAAGATCCTGTGTCAGCTGCAGGATGTCCTGGGAAGCTGTGCTGTCCACATTTATGGCAGAAGCACTTGAGCTTGACACTGCCCTCAACACTGATATGATGATTCCCCTGTCTCTATATGAACACACACAGCCTGCCACAACAGTGTGCACTATGAGAACACTAAGGACAAGAGGACTATGGCAGTAGGATGCTGGATGCAACAAGATTGAGACACCTTGTAATGCTGACAAAAGAAGCTCAGGCCTCAAATGAGGTGGACTTCAAGTGTGAGAGCTGAGTGTTACTCGTGGATTTGAGTAAACACCAACACCCAGGAATCCAGGATACTTGGTTGGTGAATGCTTCTGTCCACAGTGGGAGAGTGGTAAGTCATGGGATGCACTCACCCTGTGAAGATGCACAGAAAACAAAATAGTCTTGTCTCTCTGGACATAAGGGCTCAAATGAGCAAAACAGCATCATGGGCTTCTTCATTTGGGAAAGGGGATGAGAATGGGGACAGACAATGTATATATCCTGACTACTTGAAAGTCATGCTGTTTTAGAGGGAATCTCAGGTGCTTGAATCATTGTGAAAAATGCTGTCTGCCAGTGCCAGAATCCTCCTGAGAGTAGAATTATAGAAGATTGAGGGCATGCATATATCCTGACCTCTTGAAGTTCACCCAATTTGCCAGAGAACGTCTAAGGCCTTAATCACTGTGAAACATGCTGTCTTCCAGTACCAGAATCCTTCCTGAGAGCAAAATACACCACCAAACCACCAGAATCCTAAAGTAATGATGAGTAAGGTGACAGGTGTTCTGGTGTCCTATAACACCAACAGGAGCCCTGAGGCTCACCTCCTCCTGTACTCAAAGGTAGCCCACATTGGTGCAGATCACTCCGGGGCAACTGTCACTTTTCCAGAATTCTTGCAGACAGGAAAGTTAAGGAGGCCTCTTCTTCCCTGCTGTCTTGGTCTTCTCAGGAAGCTTGAAAACTTAAGTCCTTGAAGATTTTTTAACCTGCCCTGAACTCTCTGCTAATCCAGAGTTCCAGGACTCTCCAAGTCTTAGGAATGAGAAGACCACAGACATTTCCAACTCTGATCCTCTATAACCAAGCTTCCAGTGCTCGAAAGCACAGTGGACTGAGATTTCAGAGGCCTCTCCATGAATGCTGTCCATAATCACGCTCTGGGGGAGTTCAGTGTGGGAGAATGTGCATTACCTTTGATGGAGTCTGGGGTTTGGGTAATGAAGTGTTCCCTCATCAGGGCCAGAAGACACATGAGGAGTGCTAGAGTAGATACAGAAGACATGGTGTCAAGATGTGGAGCCCAAGGCCATGGGAGGCTACTGAGAAATCTAACGCCTGTATGAGTGAACATGGACATGAACAGGGTGGGTGGACATGGTCCCCTTCACTGCAGGCTGCAGTGTGGTCACCATTTCCTACAGAAGCTCATATTCTGGTAGACTATCCTCTAAAAAGGCTACTCTGCCCCTCAAGTTCATGTGATAATTGCCATGTCTCAATAGAGGCACACCAAGCCTGGTCTTACAAGATGCTATTGTCAGTGAGGTGACTATAAAGAAAGGAGGACTGTGACAGTGAGAGGCAGCATGCAAAACTGATGGGAGGCCAAGCTGTGCCTGGAAGCTACATGGTGCAACCTCTGATCCTCTCTTCAGACCTTCATTCTATGCAGGTATCTTCCTAGTGACAGCCCTGTCACCTGTCACCAAAAGACATCAACCTCTCCCTGACTCACTCTCAGCATCACTTCTCAGTCTTGAGACTTGAAGGGCCTAGAGGAGGGCCTCTACAGATCAGTCAGTGGGTGTCTCCATGACAACTGTCACTGAATTTCCTTAGGATTGTGCTTTCTGGGATGTCTGACAGAGGTGGACTCCCAGTTCTTGTCCTGTAGCCTTTTCTCACTTCCTCATCTGTACCTGCTCCCTCCTCCTGTAGCACCATGGAAACCATTCTTCCCTTCAGAGGGCTGACTTCATTCTTATCCACAAGGAGTTAGGGTGAAGATTGGCTCTGAGATGTCACCCCAGCTTCCAGAATGTCTCGGTGAAGTGGTGTCATCTGTGCTTTAGTCAGTTGCCATTCTATAAGCATAGTGATGTGCAAAGTCCTCACTATGCAGGATCCCAGGATCATTGGTGTGATGGACAAGCTCTGCACATGGAGCTGACACTCTGGCAGAGTCCAGGCATTCAGGAAGACTAAGATGGTGATGTATGTCTACATCAAAACAGGTAAAGATGTAGTGAAAGTGAGAGTTTCCATCCTAGTACAGGTTGTTGGGAAACACACTCCCTGAGAAGAACATCTCTGCTGGGATGAGCCTGGGCAAAAAGAAGGCATGAGACAGAGCACCATAAGAGCAGCCATGGGACTCACTGTAAATGACTTGACCTGAGGAGTGCCTGTGACAGTGGGAATTTTATGGACACCCTAAAGGAAATTTATTGTAATTCATCTTTTGGTGAACTGGTATTCTCCACTCAGATCTCAGGCCTTGGGCATGTTGGGTGTTGCAATATACCAAAGTGCTGAGGGTATACTCCTCTTATGATGGTGATAGGAATGTCGGAAGATGAGGAGACCATCCTGATAGAGGGACAATTTTAGAATCTCAGAAACAAGAGGCCATGTTTCAGCATGGGGCTCCACCATTCATAACACATGCATTTTGAGTTTCTAAGCAGGTAATGAGTGCAGATTAAAGCTGTCACCATGAGTATTCCTGGACCTGGGTTTTTCCTCAGCAATTTAACATGCTTTCTCTCCCATGCAACTACTCAGTCTCCTTGGGCACAAATCCTGTCACTGTCCAGGATTTTTCTTAACTGTGAAAATAAGACACTGAGTGGCACTGGTAGGATGAGCTACCTGAATCCTCTGTTTTCTGACTTTCGGTCACTGTTGTCTCTTCAGCAGGGATGCTGCTCACTAATTTTCTCTCAGTTGAATGCTGGCACCAGGGAAGCAAGCAGAGTATCAGAGGCTTGTCTCTTAATATGATTGGTACTTCCTGGAAGGTCATTAGTGGAGGGATGTGCAGGGTCTCTGAAAAGTCCTCTTTACTGTCATCTGACACATGGCATGCACTGACCAAGGTCCCTCTGACCCTTGACAGAACTCAGTGAAGGCAATTCATACATTATGACTGGACATCGGACATTCAGAGGGTGTGAGGCAGTGTGCCGCTAGTCCCACTGAGCATGAATTAGGACATTCAGTCTGATAACTTTTACTGACTAAGGAAATCACCAGATATCTTCCACTGTTGCCCCTGGATTGTTTTAGAATCAGCACAATTATCTGAAACAAACCCTATTTAATTTCATTTCCACCACAATGACTTGACCCTTCCAGGTTATACTGCATCCCAACAGTGAAGCCAAGGCACATGGGCAAAGCGGCTCCCCAAGTCATATCCACAGTTAAGAGCAGAGGGAAAAATGCATGCATGTAAGCCTTCTTTTTTGTGCTCCTTGAGAGCTCATTAGTGTTATGCAGTATAAGATCAAAGCCTAGAGAATGGCACTGACCAAGCTGTTTTGACTTCCCATGTCAGTTAAGGTAATCAAATCAGTCCTCTACAGACATGCTCATGGGAACCTTCATCTAGAGGATTTTTCTGTGAAGATTCTTCCTCCAGGTCACTGCTCCTGCACAGCTTGAGGGTTCAAATGAAAGAACATGAATTGCTCCCAGTGGCCACCACATCTCCCAACACTGGAAATTGTCAGACTCATGACTAGAGGCTTCAGCTTCTCATTTTACCTAGCCTCAAAGCTAACATCTTGTAGTGTGTCCTGCCTGACCTCTCAGATTCTCCTCACATTATACCTGACACTGTTTTCACTTAGCCAAAAGCTCATCCCTGGGATGTCTCTACTGTGTCCTCAACTGATACTTTCCAGACATAGATTACAATTTCACAGCAGACTTCTTTGCCTTCAGGTTGATCCTTTTTTCTCTTTCCTGCCAGGTCCTTTCCTCCCTCCAAGAAAGATTAGCATTTCATGTCATTTTCCTTCTGCTAGCCTGCGCTTTCTTGAGTAGGTCCAATTCAGTGTTAGTAGGTATGTATGTATGAGGCTTACAGACTGTACCCTAATTCTCACTGTGGGTATGGCTCTGAGAGCATGTAACTTTGGAAAGAATTTTAAATTCTTTACATATTTACTCACTTACTTACCTATTCGATGTCTCCTTTATCCTGTCTTTTCTGTTTCTATATCCCTCTCTTACTCCTGCTTTATCTCTCTGTTTCTGCATCAATATCGGATGCATCAGTATCTGACTCTCCCATTCTCTATCTGCCTCTCTGCTTCTCAGTCTGTCTTTTAGTCTCTGTCTTTCTATCTCTCTCTGTCTGTCTTTCTCTCTCTCTCTCTCCTTCTCTCTCTCTCTGTGAGGTAAGTAGCATATATATTTTCTGCATATTCTGTGGAGGTCAGAGGATAACTCTATTGAGGCGTTTCTCAAACTTTGTGAAATATTCAGTGATTGAACGTTATTGGCTATTTTTTGAAAAGTTTCTGTAGATGAAGCACCTAAAGCATCTGAGGCAGTGTCGGTACATTTGCACATTTTTCAACTATGCAGGAAGAACCACTTAGCTGTCATCCCCACCCCTGGATGTGTTTATATATGCATCCCAGCCCTTGATGTGTTGAGTCTCCAGGGCAAAACTTTTCATGGTGTCACTGCAGGATCTATGTGTGGGTCTCTTGCTTGCCTTCTGTGCCTGGATAACACAGTTGATGTTTTCTCTACCTGGGCATATGATCCCTTAAGGGGTAGTTGTGTCTCTCTCTTCCATTTGAGTACCCAGGGTCTTTGCATTCTCTGTGCTCACTTACCCCATTCTTGAAGCTCTTCCACACCTGCTCCCCAGTCATTGACTGACCACAAGTTCTTAGACTTTGGATGTTTCCCTGAGAACACGCCTGACTGGATGTCTCCATTCTTAGTCTCATTGTAGAAAGGAGAACAAAGCCTGGAGATACCAAGCTGTTCACCAGTTCAGGCAGTGCAGGAGATGTGTGAGCAACCAACACTAGAATCTGTGAGTGCTAGGACCCTGTCACTTTCCACAGGGTATTTAGGATGCCTCTGGAGCTTGACTGACGTACTACAAAGAGAGCCCACAAATCCCTGTCCTGGTCTCCTTCAGAACTTGCAGGTCTCATTGGCTAACACTTCAGAGAGATTCTGATTCTTCCAACGTGAGAGCTCCACCAAAAAGCTCAGACTACAGGTTAGAGGGCCAATATATCAATGAGGGGTTTCTTACACATTGGTGAAGTGCTATGATGTCTGCTAGGTGCATAGACTGCTGGGAGAGAGCTGGGAACATATCTTCTGCAAGAAAACCATCCTTCTCTCAACTTACACAAGTTCCTTCATTTTGTTCTCCATATACAGCCTATTGACATTGAACAGATTGTTCTAGCTGATGATCCCAGTCTTAGAAGATGGACTCCAGCCAAGAAGCCTGGCCACTGTAAGGATCAGGAACATGTTTAGGAAATACATGAAAAACATTTATGTACTGGAGAAAAGTACAAGGACCAAAGTCTCATCAGGCATTCCAGGATACAGAGAACCTGACAGACTCAGGTCAGAGGATACCTCTGAATCCTAAAAGACATAGAAGGCTCTACTTTACAAAAGAAGCCTGTTGATGATGCTGTAGCAACCAGGACTATGAGTGTGAAACCTGTTTCTATGTGGATACTGGATTCAGCAGTCTAGGGATCAGTTATCATGGTCATACCCTCATTCCTCATTTAGTAGAACTTTGCAAGTCCTGACATTGCAGGTGTCATGTGCTGATGGTATCCCATGTGAAAAATAGGCTAAGAAAGATTTTTACCTCTTAAAGGAGCTGGAAATAGGCAGGGCGCAGAGTCAACATTAAAATTGCAGTTTTATACTTTGTGGTTATTGACTCTTTTGAAACTTGTTTGACTGAGAACAAGAGTCAGAGCCTGATATTTCCAAGATTCACCCCTATTAACTTCAGAACCCCACAGCTCAAAACAGTACAAATAGCACTCTGGAATGAATTTGGAACTTGTCCAAAGACAAGTGTCTGACATGGGATTTACTTATAGGTTCAGGACTCAGCAACACTGAACCTAACAGAGAATACTTTAGGGAATCCAACTTTAGAAATTGGGAGATGCTATTAAAGAAAATGACCCACAGGAGGCTCATACAGCCACATCATTGCCTCTGTGACCCTCAGTGCTATGATTGCCATGTTCTTTGTTGAACTCAAAATAAGGTACTCCATTTATAGAGTAACAGTGCAGGGCAGCAGAGTGTTACATTTACCTAGGGTGGTGTAGTGGGAGGTTCCAGGAGATACTGCCATCACTCCATCCTCTACATCTAGGAGGAAAGTGGGAGGACTTGGGTGAGGGTGAGATTCATGGTTTGAATGCAGCCTAGGTGTCAGCTTACCCACATGGAAGAGCACAGCTGCCTCTGTATGGAGGATTCAGGTCAGGAAAGTCACCAGGGAGAGAAGAGTCAATGCTCACCCTATGAAGGTACTGTACCTGACACCTTGCACTCCCACAGAACAAAGACAGGATAGCTTGCCAATACAGAAACCAGCTCCTGCCTGGCATAGGGGGGATTCTCTGAAAGGTACAGGATTGATTGACTGGAAATGAGGGCTGACAAGCCAGCAGAAGTGTAGGACACATGCTGAGATCATGTGGCAGGTAGCATGACCTATGTGGCCACACACAGCTGGATAGATGGTCTTTCTTGCTCTGACTGAAGCAGAACCAGGGCAGGGCCTGCCTGAGCCCTCCATTTGTACCTTGGGTTCCAGAGGCTTCTCTTGCAAGTCACAAGCTGTATGAACACTACTCTTGGCTGCCAGCATCACATGGGCTTTTTTCACTTTACAGATAGGGTAGGCAAGAATCTATTCTCCTCCTACCTAAAGCTGGACCAGGAACAGGAGAAAATCAGATCTCTAGGCCCAGTCTTCTGGCCATTCCTATAGTGCATCAGAGAAATATTTCCACATCAGATTTCCTGCTTTTAGAAGCTAAATTAAGCTTGTCAGTCCAGCAGTTGTATCAAGGATACTCTGGGAGTCATCTAAACCAGGCCTCTCCTTTACCTCTTCCTGCTGGCTATTTACTGGTCAGTCAGTTTCTCTGTGGTGTTGAAGAGAAGCAGAGAGCTGAGCAATGACTTCAAACTCGCCCTAAGACTCCATGCTGGTGCTCACACACTGAGAGGCACTAAAGATTCATTTTGAGCAGCTGTATAGTACACACTTGGGCCTTACCACAAAGAAAAGTAGATTAAAGGTGACATGGGCCAAGGATATTAAACTCTGACTCAACAGTGCTTGCACAGTGAATATTTTGCACACGACACTGTATCCCCTGGACCAGAGTGAGAGCCAGAGTGGGAGAATGTGTTGTGCAATTAATAGACAGTGGCATCCTCACTGACAAGACAAGCAGCTGAAGGGAAAGCTCAAACCCAGACTTCTGGTCAGGGCCTAGATCCAGCAAGGAAAGCTTCCAATGAGAAAACTCTTCCCAAGAGTATTACAGCTCATTAACATGCATGGTCTCAGAGGATTCTGAGTGAAATAACTCACGCACAATTTCTTTGTAGACGGGGACCTTATGAACATTATGGGGTGGGCTGGGATCCAGGGGTAGATGCTTCTGGTTGGCTCAATCTGAAATGTTAGAGGTGCTTTGTTTGAGTGGGAAAGTTGTTTTCCCTAAGTGATATGGTCCCTGACAGGGATGTTGTGGTCCAGTGTTCTGAGACCCCATACATCTTGGCTGAATTGGTACTAATACTTACGTTTCTCAATTATGAGAATACTTGGGGTTTTTTAACTGACTTAAACCATACCAGGTCTTATGTCTAGTGGCAGGCTACACATTTCCACAGAGAACAACATAACAAAAACCAATTCATCTAATCAGAAGATGGGGTAGTGAACTGAATGGATTGACCTCAAAGGAAGACACACAAAGATCTGTACTTTAACACGTATTGAGCAACCTTATCATCCCAGAAATGAAATGAAAATTGTTTAAAGTGACCATTCACCCCTCCACCATGACTGGTAACAAGAAAACCAAGGCCAACAAATGATGGGCAGACAGGGAGAATCATGGGTGTTTACACACTGAGAGTGGGAAATAAAACTAGGCCAGCCACCCTGGCTGCCAGCATAAAAGTTCCTCAGAACAAGGAAAACGGGACTGCTGTCTGATCCATCAATGTAAGGAAGGGATACTAAGGCATCCAGGCTCATCGTTCCACTCTTCACTATAGCTCTGAAAGAGAACCAGCCAGGATGAGCACCAGCACATGGGTGGGGATGAGAAATCAGGAACACTGACACATCATGAGGGGTAAAGGAAAGTGAGACACACAGGACATGTGTAGACCTGGAGATCAAGATGCTAAGTGAAATATGCCAGTCTGAGAAGGACAAATGTCAGGTTTACTATAATATGCAGAAGCTACATGTGTGTTGTTCATCATATATGCCCACAAGTGAAAAAAAGAGAGGGGGGCTGGGAGGGAGAGAGAAAGAGAATATGCCAGAGAATGCGTGTATTCAAATGTTTGTGTGTGGTTTTGTGTGTGAATCTTAGGACAGGAAAAGCAAGAGTGGACCTGTTCTAAGAGGGGAAAAAGAGATATTTCAGACAAGAAGAGGGAGGCATAGTATGTAATGTATATGACACAACATTAGAGTGAGCAAATAATTGGGTTTGGCAGGAAACATACATATGAGAGTCAGGAAAGAGAAAAGGCCACTGGGAAGAGGATGGAAATATGACATAATCCATGCACAAGTACATACACACAAGCTTGCATGCACACACACAAACACAACCATAATGAAGCACATTTATTTCAATTGATTCTCAAAAGAATATCTAAAATACAACAATTTTTTAATTGAGGGCTAAACCAGAACAAGGAGATAATGAGGATACATATCTGAGCCTAAAGACCCATACTACATCCCCAGATCCCAAAGAAAAATCTTATCAGGTAGCAAACACTGTAAACCCTACAGCAAAGCATGAGGTAGAGACAGGAGAATTGCCTAAAATCTCCAAGGCCAGCTAGACTAATATATTACCTATCAAAACACCAGCAGAGACTGTAGAACAACAAGGTGAAAGGAGAGAACTACCTTCAAACATTTTTCTCTGAACACATGTGACCCTTATGGTGAGTGCCCAGCCCACCAACCCAAGTACACACACTAAGAAATGCACATGTGCACACAGATGTACACACAACCACAGACATGGAAGCAAAGGTAATTAAAGACTAAATGTTAATATAAAATTTATACTGATCAGAACACTAGTGTTTATGAAAGATTGGTGGTTTTGAAAGGGAAAAGTGACCTACAGGTGATTCGGGTTTCTTCAGGCACAGCTACAATTTTGAAAATTTCCTGGAATCATGTTTCCAATGCATGAAATATCATTCCAATGGATTTTCAATTCCAAACACATGTTAAAAATGGCCAAAGTTGTATTCTACGAATTCCTGAGTTGTATGGGATAAAAAAATTAAATAAATTGATTAATCAATTATAAAAATAAGAAAATAGAGCTTTTCATTAAATGTGGGAAACCAAAAAAAAAAAAAATCAAAACTAAGACCCAGCTCATGTGGGTATAATTTGGTGCCTCAACTCACTAGCCTACTCCATGGATTGGATCTGGACTGTTTACACTGGTTTGATAAGTTCTGACTAACAGGAGAGCTGCCAGTTCATTTGTTTCTCTTCTCTGAATACTTGGAAGCCTACAAAGTCAGTGACTTAAGAACACACCTGCTTGGGTGTTGCTGCTGGTACAGGCCTTAATTCCAGTAGTCAGGAAGCAGAGGCAAGTGAAACTCTGGGAGTTTGAGAGCAGCCTGGTCTACAGAGTGAGTTCCAGAATACTCAGGACTACACAGAGAACCCATGTCTCAAAAGAAAACAAAAATAACCAATCAGCCCTTTGAGAGGTTAGGGAGATGGTATAGGTCACTAAGGACATCTCCAGAGGGCCACTTGGCTCATAATTCTATCCTGATCTGGTGAGGAAATACAGCAGGAAAGACACATGGAAAGTGAAGCTGGAAACAGCTGGAATCACTAAGTATTCCTATGGCTACCAGGGATCTCAGGTTGAAATTGGTACAGCACAGTAGGAGGACTAAGCTAGACTGGGTGGGAGGTGTCTGTTCATGAGCAGTATCAGACTGTAAACATCCAAGGGGGAAATCATAGTTACTAGAACTTGCACTTACTGATCAGTCATTCATCAACAATCAGGATTGGACTCCAAAGCAAAACTTTGCCATTGCTCTTCACACTGAAACATAAGAGTAATGTCCTTGCCAATTATGGATGAGACGACTGGTCTCTGAGTCCTAGTGGAACCAAGTCCATGTCAAAATAGACTGCCTCAGGAATTCACCCATTCAAGTTTCTCATGGTCCCTACACCAAAGCAAGTTAGGGATCATTTCACTGACAGGAGTGAGTACCAGTCAGGGCCTCTCTCTGCCTAGTGCATTCTGTAGCAGTCAATTCAGAGCCATAATCTTCTCTCAGACCTGTGCCAGACAGATCCACTCCACCTTGTGAACACTGAGTTCCAGCCTGCAATCCTCCAGGCCCTCACTTCTGCTTCAAATAGGTCCTGACAGCAACAAGGAACAGCCAGCTGCTTCTGACACTTAGACATTCTACCTGATTTCCTGCCTGTGGTGGCATTTCACCTGTTCTTAGCACTGCCCTTTTCATTTGTATGGTGCTCTTGTGTCCCAGTCAACTTGTCAACAACATAGAGTAGAAGAAATCTTAAAGGGGCAAATATTATTGAAAGAATGCCCGCATCACATAGCCTACAGGAAAGATGTGCAGAGATTCTTTATTGGTGACTGCTATGGGAGTGTGCTATCTCACTGTGGGATGTGCCACTACTGGGCAGCATGTTATGTGAAGGAAAATAAGGTCAGCAATGCAGTCAGCAGCCCTTCTCTGTAGGCTCTCTTTTACTTGCTGTTTTCAGGTTCCTGCCCTATTTGAGTTTCTGCCTTGACTTTGCTTCAAAGATGGTCAAGGATCAGGATACATGAGTCACATAAACCTTTTGCGTCCCATGTCAGTTTTGGTCTTAGTGTCCCACACATGGATGCAAAGTAACCTACAACAGAGTTGTCTTTATTTGTACACTGGTCCTCAACAGGCAGTGGATGTTCCAAGACAGAACATGAAGAAGGAAGGGAGGCTGATAGACCCGCCCCCTTGGTGAAAGGGGATTGGTGGGCAGAACTTTGGGGGATGGGCAACCTCTAACTGCCCCAAGCTGTTGTTTAACTTACATTAACTACTACACCGCTGCCCAAGATGAGGTACTCAGATATGCAGACTTTATCTCCACATGACATTTCTCACCTTGTGGCAGGATAGTCTCAAGACAGGGCTTCTTTGTGTAGCCCTGGCTGTCCTGGAACTCCCTGTGTAGATCAGGCTGGCAAGGAACTCACAGATCTCCTGCCTCTGCCTCCCAAGTGCTGGAATTAAAGGTGTGCAGCTCCACTACAGGGCTTCCTAATGGCATCTCTAACAGTTCAACTACCAAATGTACAGAGCCCAGTGACCATCCACCGCCACCATACTGGCAGATGAGAGGCAGGCCCTGTGGCCTAAGGGAGCAAAGTGTCAGGTGGGCAGGAGGACTTCCTTTCACACATTCTACACAGCAGGGTGATGGTCATCCCAAAGCCATCTTTTCTAAGATGTTAAGAGCAACTGCCAGCTTCCTTAGGCCCTACTACTTTAGTAGACAGCATGGAGATTTATAACCCTATGGATTTAAGGGAATTGGGTAGGGAATCAGCCAAGTGTGGACCCTCTCCAGAGTTAAATCATAATGTCTCTCCATATTCTTTGTCCAGGCCCCAACCTAATGCCCACCCTAGTATGAACACTGAAGAGGCAGTATTTAGGCTGCAGTTGACCTGGCCCATGATACATACAGGTCCTGACCTGGATAAAAGTCACTGAGAATGCCCTTGGGAAAGAATATGAAGGTGGCCAGAAGAAGCAGATCTAGGGGTTTTCTTTTCCTTTCCTGAAGGCTGTCTACAAAGCTGAAATAGGACTCTTGAGACATTCTTATGCCCAATTTTTTTTATAATGGAAACTAAGAGCCTAAACAGAAGCTGGCTTCTGTGCCAGGTGTCACCATATTAGTCAAGGCATACAGAGGTCATAACACTAGGTCTTTTGCCTAGAAAGTTCTGTTGTAAGGTCTAGTGAAAGAATGATGGCATGGATGTACCATTCTGCCACCCAGAATGACAGTTGTGAGTGAGACTCTTCTAGTGTCCAAAGAGTGCCTCTGAAAGTGTGCTATGGCTGTCTAACTGAGGACAGTCGTGTTTCAATGGGACAGCTTTCACATTCTGCTCTGTCAGAGGACATATCCAATCACAGACCTAGGACAGTCACAGTGACCTCAGAGGATTGTTGAAAGAAAGGACAGTCCTCAGTACAGCAGGGTGAAGATACAGCCAGGTGCAAGGAACACATCAAGGACGTGTGTCCTATGACTATGGAATTGATACTGGCAGCTTTGTAGACCTTAAGAAAATTAAAATTCTGTCTAGTTTGGTCCTTACCAAGTATCCAGAACTTCTCTTCTCACGATCCCATGCATGGTTCATAAAAATCCAGCCTTCTTTGTGACAGAGGCTAAAGTCAGGCCATGAGGAAGTGTGCATAGGATACATAGGGGAGGTGATGCTGGTGGTGTCCTAGGTCTGCTGTGCCTATAGAAGGAGGGATGAGTATCTCAAGGAATGATAGGAATGTGGGGTTTGCTTAATTGGCTTCTGTCTTCTAAGAACAACCTGGTGAGGATCTGTCACCTCTAATGAGACATAGGTGCTCCCTCATGAGTTCTACTGTAGGCTTCTCTCTGAGGAGGACAGTTAACCATCAAAGCACAATGTTCCCCACCTTGGAAAAAGAAATATGGAAAGTCTTTCAACATTCTCTGAGGCTTCTTTTGCAAAGTTTCAAAAAGTGCTTTCCATAAACTTAGAGAGCAGTGTCCCTGAAGAAAGAGAAAGCACTGACTTAGGATGAGACCTCAGGCTCATCACATGTTCAACACCAAAAACTCATTCATTCATTCTCTCCGTCTCTTTCTCATGCCTCTCTTGCTGCCCCCAACCCCCCATCACTGAACCTAATCTTCAGAGTCACTCATTTTGGTGATCTCCCTATTATAGCAGGACGTTTTTAGATTCAGGTCTCTGAGCTCAATTCCCTATGTCATAGCAGTAACAGAAACTTTGCCAGACTGCTGCCTCTCTCCCAGAGCACTCAGCCTGCACTGCACTGCACTGTGCTGAGCTCTCCTGCACTTTGGTGGTCATGGGTTCTTTCCATTTCTTGGGATCCCCGTTCTGCAGCTGTGCATTGTTTCTCCTTATCAACTCCAACATCCAGATGATCCTGTTTGAGTGAACCATAGACTTCATTAAACCCACTGGGGTCCTAATGCTCCCTAGAAACACCCTGGAGGAATTTCTAAGTGAATCTTCACATATCCCTAGGAACCTGAGAGGTTGGAAAAGCTGACAGTCCACAACTAAGTAGCTTGTCCTACAGATTACCTTCTCTACACATGAAGAGTCATCTGAGGCAAAATTTGGTTTTGCGAAAGTAAAAGGTGCCTATAATGTTTACTCCGCTTGATTCTTTGTTATTCTGGGGACAGAAACCTATAGCTTCAGGGGAATCAATACCTGTTGCTTAACAGTGGGCATTAGTGTATGGGTGAAATAAGTTAAATGATTTATTACTAGTGCTCCCTTCTCTGGGCAGTTAGCCAGGAGCCCTTCACTGGATAGGCTGGTTAACTCTTTGTGAACTAGAGAGGAATGAAAGAAAACATAATTAAATTTTGTACGCAGGCAAATATGCACAGACACATGTACATTCATACACACATACTATTCCAGCAATCTATCTCAAATCCATAAGCGTTCATGCATGTTTACATGTATATATACATACCTACATATGTACATATAAACTAACAGACATATATATTTGTATAAATGGAGGGATGGAGGGGTGGAGGGATTTAGAAAAGCTCACCAATCCAGCCCCACCATCTTTATTTCTTTTCTCTGGCCTTTTCATAGACAAAGAAATCATAGGAAAATGTTGCACAAAATGGGAGCCACAAAAGGATGTTGCTATTAAGTTCAAAGCAGTGTTTTATTCTGTAAGAACATTATGAACTCAAAGCAACTCTTTCCATAAGGTCTTGTATCCTCATATTGCACATCAGTGGCTTCATTGTTGATATGAACTAGAACGGTTTTCCTTGATCACAAACCTGTCCCAAGACTATTTGTCCTCTTTTTCGTGTAAGCATGGATCTCATTGTATTTCTTACTATACAACCTTTACTCAATATTATGAGAAATGGACACATTCTCTTCTTGATTATATATCTCTACCAAACCAACTAAAACCATCTGTTGAATCTTTTTAAGATTAAATCAGGAATTCAATAAAATCATTAATTCACCTAAACAGCATTAATTGACAAAAGTTCATTTTTATGAACTGTTGATCTGCAGGAAGTCTACTCAATAGGGTGGGCTAGGGCCCAGGGATTATTACACGAATTCAATAGTGACAGGAAAGGCATAGCACTTGCAAAAATCCATTCTGAAGTGAAGTCTCTTTGGCACATTGCCTCTCACAGCATCAGCCATCTTGGTTCAAGCAAAAAGTTAGGCCATCTCCAGGAAGGCCACCTGCTAGCTTTAGCCCTTCCTAGATGGCTCCTAACAGTACTTTACACAGCTTATTCCTTGCTTCCCATCCCTTCTTCATGCTTTATTGAATGAACTTTCCATATCTGTCAGGTAGGGTGCCTAGGAATTGAAAAGAACTTATAGATTCCATGGGATACTTCTATCTCTGCCCAAATACCTCCAATACCCAACTTGATACACCCTTATCTTGCATTCTAAGTAACTGAAAATTTCTACCCTGAAGTAGAAGAATCCTCTCTTCTACTGCTCCCACTCTTAACATGAATGGTGTTTTAGAGATTGCAGTTCTGAGGTGTTTCTTGCCAAACCCAGAGAATTTTTGTTCCAGTTAAGGTTTTTACAGGCAGGCATGATGGCAGTAGGCAAAAGATGCTCTGTGTACTGCAGGAAGGCACTTGGTGAGAGATGGCCTATGTATAATCATAAAAGTAACTAGAGAAAGATGCTCTATGTGCAAGGAAGAAGGCAGTTGGAGATAAATGCCTATGTCCAAAGAGGATACAAGGTGGTGACAATGCTCTATGTTCAACTATTCTTCACATCATCTGTACTCTTAGGGACGGATTAGACACTTGGATTCTAGCTATGTTTTGCTCATCCATGGAGCCATCTACCAAGGAGAGGGGAGAATCCCTATAGAATAATTGTCCCATATTAAAAGAGTGCTTCCCAATTTTGATAGCTAAATACCCTCTTTATTCTGATATTTCTAAATGAACCCCCCAAGAGACACTCATTCTACTATAGAAATCCTGTCATGTACTAGGAGAATGTTTTTCCTTATATTGACACTGGGACACATGGGGACCCAAATGCAGATACAGACTTGATTTTCCTTGTGTGAATTCAAAGGAATCAAAATGGATTAAGCATCTTTCACTGAAAATTCTGACCAATCATGCCCCAAAATTTGAATAAAGAACCAACTGTCTATACAGCCACTAAATATATAATGTTAATCTGGGATCACGGCCCCCAAAGCAGGCTGCAGACTTCCTTACTCCAGCAGAAACAGGCCAGAGTGGCTCCTGGGTAAGAAAATGTCTGGAGCTCCTGTTGTCCATGAGAGAGACAGGACAACTGTCTCTATGTAGCATCTGCTGTGTCCACCAAGTGACTGCCTTACCCGCTCCAGCCCAGTGTACTTTACTTAGCTGTGTTAAGACTGAGAAAGGAGAGACACACAACAGTAAAGAATGGCAACTGAAGTTCTCAGCCCCTGTGAAAAGTGTTCATTAGGATAAGAAGGGTAACCTTGTTGGAAAGATACAGATGGCTCAGCAGAGCATGAGCTTTCTTCCTGCCCTGGTAGTCACAGCCATAGGACAGGGTATCTGAGGGAGGGACCCTTTTGTGCTTGTTCAAACAAGAGAAAAGTTGGGGTAACTACTGCACAGCAAGGGGTATTTCATCACTGCTGCCACCATCACTGCCACCACCACCACCTCTAACCACAACCACTACCACCACCACCACAACAACAACTGACTTGGTGATAGACAGAGGAATATGAAAGAATTCATTATGAGACCGTAATGGCTAGACATGTCTGCTGAGGATATGGTATATGTACTGGCTTTGGCATCTTCTCAGCTGGCTGAAGAAATAGGAGATGCTGGTTTGAGGAAAGACAGGAGCCTCTCACAGGAATACCCCACTCCTGGTTCCAGTTTGTCTTAGTCAGGCTTTGTATTCCTGTACAAAACATCATGACCAAGAAGCAAGTTGGGGAGAAAAGGGTTTATTCAGCTAATATTTCCACATTGCTTTTCATCACCAAAGGAGGTCAAGACAGAAACTCACATAGGGCAGAAACATGGGGGCAGGAGCTAATGCAGAGGCCATGGCATAGTGCTGCTTACTGGCTTGCTTCCCCTCACTAGCTCAGCTTTCTTTACTATAGAACCAAGGACTAATGGAGCAGAGAAGGCACCATCCACAATGGGACCTCAAACCTTTGATCACTTATTGAGAAAAGGTAGAATAGCTGGATCTTATGCCGGCATTTGCTCAAGGAAGTCTTCTTTCTCTGTGATAACTACAGTTTCTGTCAAGTTGACACACAGAACCAGCCAGTAGAGAGAGCCTTATGAGTAATGGCAGCACTCTTGGGGCAGAACCACCCTGGGGTTCCTGAGTCAAATCTGTGAGTCATGTAACTGTTCCCAGCTGACATGCACACAGATCTCTGTATCCAGCCTCACATCTATATCATATTTGGAATATGCCATCAGCATCTGTTCTATCTGCCTTGCTGTCTTCAGATTTATAATATCGGGGAGGGAGAAGACTAGGTCTCCCAGCAAAAGGCTTCAAAAGACTGGGTCTTAAGCCTCAGACTGTTTTGCAATGCCTGGGGATAAAACATTCTGAGGGAACCTACAGGGAATCTCTGGCTCCAGTGGCTTATACCTAGACTTGGTAGATTGAGGAGCTGGGAGAATTTGAACCATGCCAAATCAACATTGTAGAGGGACACTAGGAAAACCTACTGGTAGCATTGTCCCCTTAAACAGGCTGAAGCCACACACCTTATCCTTGACAAAAATGACAGCAGGTCAGTCTTGTACTAGTGAGCATATACCTAGGGTAGGAAGCATATAACCCTTAAATGAGTGGCCCATGTTGCATGAGGTACAAATAATGGGGCCTGTCTCATTTATCTGCAGCAGAAAGAGCTCTTCACTAAGAGGACCCATGGCTGCACTACAAGCTGAAGAGAAACTGCTAGTGCCCATTTGGATGAACTGAGCTACAAGGTCCAACAGCGGGTACTTAAGCGACATGCCTGGGGAAGAACCTTGAATATACCTTCCCCTCATGATGGTTCATAGCTAGGCATCCTGTCTGCTTCCACTGCAGCCTCACAGTCACCTCCTGTTGTTCCCCCATCAAGTTTAAGGGAGTTTGATGACCACAACTTCTTTGTCTTCTGGAAGATGCTTTGTTGGATTAGTGTCTGGCAGCAGGCTAGCTGGGCTGAAGTTAACAGAACTGGATATGGTGGTGATACAGGAGGAGTGTCTGATTATTTGACCTTTGTACATCCACCTCTGTTGCCCCAGAGGAGGACCAATACAGCATGCAATGTGGACCACCTTTGCAATCACTGACATAGCACCAGGCATCTGTCTTCCCTCTTCCTCTTTTGGTGTCTCTGGCTTCCCCTCTGGGTTCTCTGTTATCTATTGTATGCTTTTCTCTTACACTGTCATGGTTATTCTAAACACTTTGAGCAATCTCCAGTAATCAGGACCTATTCATATGCTCAAACTTTTTAAACATTTGAAGTTTCTTTCCCATGATATGAGGCAGACCACACAACAAAAGCAAAATTCCCTAGTAGCTTATGTCAATTCTAAAATGAGCTTGGCAAATATTGTCCAGGGCCTCATGATCCTGGTAAGTGTTGGGGACCCAGGGAGGTTAGAGGCAGGTCGGGGAAAGGTAGAGATATTCTTTGGGGGCTGCAATATTTAGTTTAAAAGAAGATAGCAACCAAGCAGTCATAACTGGGAACCAGAGCTCACCATACAGGAGGGAAGAAGGTCAGTTTCATCCAGTGAGCTGAAAAAAGTTAGTTTTTTTTTGTTTTCCCTTAGTTATATGACCAATACAAAATTACTAAAGTCCCTGATAAGAAGGGCAAGTATTTAGTCAGCTGTGTGTATGGACAGGTGAGTATTGTCTTGCACAAGAAAGCCACTTTTCAATGCAGAAAAACTGGTCAGTATAGCTGGGGTATCCTAGTCACCAGGGTCCAGACAATTGAAACTATTGATGGGGAACCTGATTCCAAAACAAGGGCAATCTATTTCAGCAAGGTCTGGAGAGTTTCATGCTAAAGAGACATCATATGTCTATTCTCCCACAAAACTCCCATGGGGAATATCAGGCACTGCCCAACATTACCACTTGGCATTCTTTGTTATAAAATAGCAGGAGCCCCACTGCCTAAATCACAGTCATAGCCTGAGGACGGTGTGTGTTGCCCTCTGTAAGAGTAAGTGTGGGAGACCTGCCACTGCCATCTGTTGCCCATTCAGTGATGTGGACCAGAAAGGGATACCCTCCTCTGCCCTGTACCTCCCACCTACAGCAAGCAGGAGACTTGGCTGTGGTGTGACTAGAACAGGAGAGCTGCCCCTGCCACTCACTTGCTACAGCACTTGGGAGTTCAGGCCCTGGACCTTGCCTGGTCAGCACAATAGAGCTATCCCTGAATGTATGGGTTGTGTATGAGCAGGCCCCAAGCATCCTGCCTGGGGATCTCAATTGTCTGCTAGGCAATTGAGAGGATGTGGGAGAGATTCCTCTTTATTTCTTCATCTCTTGATATCTATGGAAGGCAGGAGAGCTACCACTGTAATCTGTAATAGTACTGGCCATGTCCCTCACTAGCTGCAATACTTGGGAGGTAAAGACTGGCACCTTAGCTGGGTAGCAGGTTTGACATGGCCCTGTTTGGAGAGAATGTTGGTCAACATCTATCTACAAAGGACACTGAAGCACTCTGCTGCCTGTAATTGTTTAAAGACTAAATATCGGTCTCATAGAACCACTGAATTGAGAGAGGCTAATCTTATTTTCAAGAACACGGTGAGCTCCCAGTGGCCCAAAGTGGAGACTGTCACTATGGCTTATATCCTGTTGTGCTTGTTCCATTTCTTGCTCTGATATCACAAAGAGCCATGTGAGACTGTAGGCTAGTCTGTGTTTTTTCGCTACAGATCAGAGAGCTAGAGTTGGTGACCTATGGCTCATTCACAGGCTGGGCATGCTACTCTATTTTATCACTGTCAGTATCACCCCATCGAAGGAAGCACCTTGAAAGAGATGGATGAAAAGATTGTCTGGGGGACCTGCAGCATCTCAGCTCATGTCTACCAGAAAATTAAATGAGATCTTGAAATCCCTGCAAAAAATTATAATTAACGGTTAGGCTAGAAGTGCTTCTATGACTGCCATTGCTTTACACTGTCCCAGGAAGAAGAGCTGATTTACTGTGTGTGCCCTACATTCTGGAGCTGTAGATGCCTCATGTGTCTGTAGCAGAAATCAGAAGAGGAAATTCCCCTGGTACCTGAGGAAGACTCTGACAAGGAAACCTCATCACCCTCTGAATACTAGGTGTTTAAAGAGACAGAGAAATAGAATCAGGCCTTGCCTGTCAAGATTCAGTTGCTTAACAAGGGCTCTAAAGACCAAAAAATCATGACATACCTTGGAACAAAATGGTTCTTCTGAAAGAGGCAGGATACAAAACCCAATGATAGGGTAAAAGAATATGGGAGAGTGTATCACAACCTTCACATTTTTAACTACACCATCCTAACATCAGTAGACTCTTCCAGGTTCCAGTAACATCAAACTTGTCCATCTAGTTACTTAGTGTGCTCCAGGAGGAAACATGTTTGACATGATAATGGAGGATGGCTTGCTACAGGATGAAGAGGCAATGAAATATTCATACAGATTGTGGAAGGCATAACATACTGCCACAACTCTGACATTTTTCATCCAGAAATAAAACCCCAGAATATCCTCAGAGATGCAGAGGGTAATGCGAACTTGATAGAACTGTCCTAGCCATCAAATATAGACCTGGCCCCTTATTGAATTGGCTTTGAGGGATCAAGGGCTGTTATGTCCAGAGCTCATACTAGGGGAGCCATATTTTGGCTAGGAGGCAGATGTGTGGAGTCTGGGTATGTTCCTCTATTTTTGTCACCACTGGGTACCACCCCATTAGAGGCAGCATCATGAAAAAGATTGAGAAGAAGATTGCCATGGGGACTTTTTTGTTTGTTTGTTTTTCGAGACAGGGTTTCTCTGTGTAGCCCTGGCTGTCCTGGCACTCACTCTGTAGACCAGGCTGGCCTTGAACTCAAAAATCCGCCTGCCTCTGCCTCCCAAGTGCTGGGATTAAAGGCGTGCGCCACCACCACCCAGCATCATGGGGACTTTTGATATTCCAAATTATGTCTCTGGGCAACTTGGAAACTAATTCACCAGATCCTCACAGTTTCCCTAGAGATGAGGCCCTCCACTGTGGACATTAAGAGACATCCATGGTTCATGAAATGTGAACTATATATCCCAACTGTGACCTGCCATTTTCTAATGTTATGGACATGCTCTGTGGCATAAAGTTTAATAACTATGAGATCTTGGAGTCTCTGCAAAAGAAGAAATATAATGAATAAATGGGGATATATTTGATTTTTAAAAGAATAGCTACACAAAGTGTGTGTGCATCTACCACTTCAGGCAAGCCTTTGGATCCTGTCCCAGGCTCGAGCTGCTGCTCTGGTCAGCGGGTCAGGGTCTAGCAAGAGAGAGAGTGGGGATGGAAGGGGAAGAGACTCGAAGAATGGAGACAAACCAGAGTGTGTGACCAAGTCTCGTTTCTCATTTATTGTCTCCCCTATTGCAAGATGGCCCGCGCAACCTCCCGCCAGCAGGAACGACGCGGCACACACAGGATCCTTCTGCAGTAAAGCTTTTATGCGTCTTGAGAGGGAGAACATAAGCTTACAGATGAAGAGGACCCCGAGGGGGCAAAATCCCAGCCCTTATATAGGAAACTGCTCCCCGCCTAGGATGTGTCACCCAATGGTTGGCTGTAGCCCGTTGGCCGGTATTGTGTCACAGGTGAGGCAGTGCACTAGCACACTCTCAAACCACCTGTTTTGTCAGTTGGTCGAACAGATGTCAGCGCCATCTTGCAATGGTGAATGTGAGGGTGGCTCCTCACATCTCCCCCTTTTCTTTTAATCATCAAGCAATAGACCACCCAATGCTGAGAGCAGAGATAGAGGTCAAATCCCCAGTAAGCAAATTAGAGTAAGGCAAGATCACCCTATCGCGTGCAATGGGCAACGCCCCAGCAATGTGCAAGGGCTGATATAGCCTACAACTCTCTCTGTGCCATTTTTCCTGGGGGAAGGTTATTTTAGGCACTCAACCTTCATGCAAGATGACATATCTCCCCAGAATAGGCCCATTTAACACCGCAGGGCCATTCTGCTGCAGTGCTTAGCCATGCAACTCTCCTGGGCTGCTGAAGCACGCTCACTCTACCCAGTGCAGTGAGGGCAGCCTCTTGGGGTGCAAGAGCTGAGCGGCCAGCGATCTATTGCCTAAGCATAGAGAGCCAAATATCGGGGGAGGCACCTTGTTCTAGTGCCGTGAGTGCCTGGGTGACAACCACCTTGTCTCTTTTTGTTTGTGCCTTAAGCTTGCAAACCAACCAAAGGAGTAACACACCCCCACAGCAGAGTGCAGCTCCGAACAGGCCAACCCCCACCCACTCTTTGAAGAAGGAGACGGCTGAATGGATCCATGACGACAATCCCTCGGTCAAGAATAAATCAAGGCGGGTCAAATTCACTTCAATTATGGCAAAGCGCAATTTATGAAGCATTTCTTCGAATTCTAGGGTCCAATTCTGCAATAAAAACTGAGAAAAAACTTTTGACAAATTAGTGGTGCGGGTATAATTATCATAAGGTATGGATGTTATACATAACCCAGGCATCTTCTGTTCGCATCCCAATTGAGCCAACTGCCATAAAATATCAATTTGCTCTTGAACCAGGTCAATCCTCTGATTCACTAGCATCAATCCCCCCATGATTTGCGAATTGGCGGAGGCTTGTACATCCAATGCTGGAGTGACTGATGCAGACAGTTGGTTTATAGAATCTGCCGCCTGCACCGAGGAGGATAATGCAAGGGCAGAGGCTGTAACCGATCCTATTACAGCGGCCCCTGCAATAATGCCCACTATAATGGCAGAAATTCCAAAATCTCTCCTAATTCTAAAATGGGCTAAAGTGTTGGGTGCCTCTACTGGCACAGGAACAAATCTCGGCAAGCGGGTAACCATGGCAAAAGGGGACATTGTAGCATTCCAGCAGAGAACAAAAAAGCAGGTATTAGGTGTGCATGTCAAGGTCTCATTCCAGATAGAGCTATCATTGCTCACTATCCAAACAAAAGGTGGCCATACACAGACCGGAGTAGGTCCAAATGTGATGCTCTTAAACTCAGTATACTTGGTGTTAGCAGATTGCCAACTAAAGCTACCCCCCGATTTTCTTTTACCAAGGGAGCCACCAAGGGTACCCGTCCAGTCAAATGACAATTGTCCCTTAGCGGTGGCCCCCTTCCCTAGCATAACAAGGGGTGACAGATGGGCGCAACTTCCGTTTACCCCACAAAGGAGCCATTGGTCAAATGGATTCGCATCTGCCTTTCTCGGATTCATGTATGTGAAATTAAATCCCATAAAGGTATCATTATAATATGTGCTAATATCTGGGGAGAAAGTAAAATATAAAACATAAACTTCCTAACAGGCAATACCTGTTATTGGTGGGCACGCTCTGAATCTGATCATCATAAGGGATATAGGCCAAGCCCAAAGACTTATTGGTCACCGGCATGGGAATTGGGAAGGTTGTCATAATCCCCCACCATGGTGTCCCTGTTACCATCCTCAGGCTTATCAACATCTTCATCATGATGATCAACTGTAGACCTTGGCAGCATCGGTTTTTCATGTTCAAAGATCTTGCGGGTCAGTCTCTCTGGTACCCAGAAGGGATTCTCGTCCTCCTGTGGGAAGACACAAACAGCTCCCCTGGATCTTATCAAAATAGGATCCGGGCCTTTCCATTTTCCTGTTAGCACATCTTTCCATTTTACCATTTCTTTTGGCCTGTCAGGCTCTATACAATGACGCTCAGCCACAGTGTGGCCTTGAGCATCAAGATTCAAAAAATTAAGGGTAAAGAGTGCCATGGAAACAGCTACTCTTGGTACTGGGGGGAGAGCCTCCTCAACTCCCCCTTTCTGTTTTATTAAATATGATTTAAGCGTGCAATGGGCACGTTCTACGATGCCTTGTCCTTGAGGGTTGTATGGAAGTCCAGTCAAGTGAGTTACTGCCACTTGGTGACAGAACTGTTGAAATTTTTGAGAGGTATAAGCTGGTCCATTGTCTGTTTTGAGGAGTTTGGGTTTCCCCCAGGCACTCCATGCTTCCAGACAATGTTGGATCACATGTGAGGCCTTTTCACCTGTTAGAGGTGTGGCAACAATGATACCAGAACATGTATCAATAGAGACATGTAAGTATTGAAGCCTTCCAAAGGAAGGGACATGAGTAACATCCATCTGCCAGACCTGTAAAGGCCTTATGCCACGTGGGTTTATTCCCACATGAGGAGCAGGCAAGAATTCACAGCAATTTTGGCATTGAATAACAATCTCCCTGGCTTCTTTTCTGGTAAGTGAGTAACGGCGACGCAAGGTCTCCGCCGTCACATGAAAATGTTTGTGGAACTCCCTTGCTGCTTCTGTTTGAGATGATAACGCAACGGCCACGAGCTTGGTAGCTTTATCTGCTAGCTCATTTCCCAAAGTCATAGGGCCAGGGAGTCCTGAATGGGCTCTGATATGAGTAATATACATAGGAGATCTTCTATTCAACAAAGCAAGCTGTATTTGTTGAAAGGTGCCATGAACTCTGCTAGAGGGCTTTATGATTCCAGCCACTTCAAGAAGGTTAACTGCGTTAACCACGTAAAAGGAATCTGACACAATGTTAAGAGGCCCTGGAAAGGTTTTAAGGACCTCCAGTACCACCAAACATTCTACAAGTTGAGGTGATGTTTCACTGAACTGTTTTGACACCACTTTATTATTTACTACATAAGCACCCAGACCAGTCTTTGACCCATCTGTATATACAACAATCCCATCCTTAAGAGGTTGCCTAGCTGTAATTTGTGGAAATACTATAGCCTGATTCAATACAAATTGTAAAACAGGATGTTTAGGATAATGATTATCAATCTGTCCTGAAAAGGAGGTAACCAAGATTGCCCAATCATTAGAGGTGGCCACCAGAACTTGTACTTGCGCAGCAGTATAAGGTGTAATGAGAGAGTTAGGCTCTCGTCCAAAATGAGTAATGGCTGCCTTTATTCCTCGAAGCGCAAGCTGGGCAATTGCATTGGGATACCAGTCTATAATTTTGGCAGGAGAGGCGTTCGGATGAACCCATAATAAGGGCCCTTTCTGCCACAACACGGCAGTTGGCAGCCGAATGGTTTTCATAACACACAGGATAAAAGGTTGTGATTCATCAATGCGCTGCAGCTGAGCTCTTTGCAAGGCATCCTCTACCTTCTTTAAGGCCTGACTTGCGGCAGGAGTAAGGGCCCTAGGAGAGGAGATATGGGGGTCTCCTTCTAAAACATCAAATAAAGGTTTCAACTCAGCTGAAGAAATTTTCAAAAAGGGTCTGAGCCAATTTATATCTCCCAATAATTTCTGAAAATCATTGAGTGTGTGCAGATGGTCTCTACAGATTTCCAATTTTTGGGGAATTATATTGGTAGGAGAAATAACAGTCCCCAAGAAGGTGCCCACCTCAGAGATCTGAACCTTTTCCACTGCTATTTGTAACCCCCATTGTGCCAAAGTTTGTATCAAACAGGGGTAGGCTTCTTGTAATATTTTTAACTCTTTATGTGACAAAAGTATGTCATCCATATAATGGATGACAAGTAAGGTGGGAAACCGTTGTCTTAGCGGTCCCAAGGCTGTTTGAACAAAAATTTGACACATGGTGGGGCTATTGGCCATGCCCTGGGGTAAGACTTTCCATTGATACCTCTTGTCTGGTTCCATATGATTAATGGAAGGAATAGTAAAAGCAAATCTAGGCCTATCTTTAGGGCACAAGGGTATGGAGAAAAAGCAATCTTTAATATCTATAATGAGGAGCTCCCAGCCACAAGGGAGAGCAGAGAGCACAGGAAGGCCCCTCTGGACTGGGCCCAACAATTTCATCTGTTCATTAATAGCTCTGAGGTCATGGAGTAATCTCCATTTTCCTGACTTCTTTTTGATCACGAAGATGGGAGTATTCCAAGGTGAGGTAGAAGACTCAATATGATCGAGCTCTAATTGTTCCTTTACCAATTTTGTTACAGCTTCTAGTTTTTCAGAGGATAAAGGCCATTGGGGAACCCACACCGGGTCCTCTGTTTTCCACGGTATAGGCTGTACTACCCCAACGGCCCCTAGGAAAAACCCAACCCTTTTCTATCTTGTTTTCTACTAGGGGATATAGGCTCCACCCTGCCCTGTTCCAACTTTCCCAGTCCTTTTCCTTCCCTGTAGCCCATCTTAATCATCATGTCTCTTGCCTGGTCTGAATATGGTTTTGTAAGAATAGGTTCATTTGACAGGGTGAGACCCATACCCTGCAAGACATCTCTTCCCCAGAGGTTAACGGGGAGAGGAAGAACATAAGGTATAAATTTTCCCTGCTGTCCTTTGGGGGATTCCCAGGTCAAGGTTGTGGAGCTGATGGTGGGGCAAGACTGATATCCTAGGCCTTGTAACGAATGTGATGACTCAATGGTGGGCCATGCTTTGGGCCACCAGTGTGAGGAGATGATACTCTTATCAGCCCCGGTATCTAGAATACCCTCAAAATCTTTTCCTTTTACTTTTAAACGCAGTTTAGGCCTTTCATTCAAGGGAATCATTAAGTAAGCTAGATCACTACCTGAGGAGCCCGTCTGTTCTCTTCCCATTCTATTGACCCTTCCCACCTCAGGGAGGAATAGCAACTGGGCTATTCGATCTCCCTTTGTAATAGAAAAAACTCCTCTAGGGCTAGAACATAAGACTTGTATTTCAGGAGAATGCTGGCCATCTACTACCCCTGGGTACACTATTAAACCTTGCAGGGTCAGTGATCCTCGGCCGAGGATAAGGCCCATGATTCTGGGAAGCAAGGGTGTTATAGGCTCCACCGGAATTGGCTGAATATTCATTTGTGGCATTAGTAAGAAGTTGGAGGCGGCACGCAAATCCACCCTTGTGGGTCTTCCTGGGTTATTTCCTGATTTCTCTTTCTGTTGGCTTCCTGGGTTCTGACTAGTCGGTTCCCATATCTTTGAGGGCCCTGGGACCGGGGGCCCAATGTCCCGTTTTTTGGCATCTCGTCTGACTGATTATCCAGCGGGGGGAGGAGTCTGCCCCTAATATCTCTTACTGAACGGCATGCACTAGCTTTATGATATCCCTTGCCGCATCTGTCACAAAGAGTGGGAGTCTCTACCTTTCTATTCAAATTTGTACAATCCTTTTTAAAATGACCGGGCTTGCCACAATTATAGCAGACCTTTGGACCAGGTCTCATCAGGGGACGCGACGCCTCTGTGATTGAAGAATAGCAGCCGCCAGCCCGGCATTAGTAAGGGGCCCTCCGAGCTCTCGGCAGACCCTAAGCCATGCTTGTAAGCCCTTGTTTTTACATGGAACAATGGCTGCTCGGCACTCCTGAGTGGCTTGTTCAAAAATTATCTGTTGGATTAGGGGCTCGACTGGACCTACGTCTCCGAAAATACGCCCAGCTGCCTCTGTCATTCTGGCCACAAAATCTGAAAAGGACTCTTGGGGTCCTTGAATTATCTTTGTGAGTTGTCCACTCGCTTCCCCTTTTCGGGAAAGTGCCTTCCATGCCCTAATGGCCATGGCAGAGACCTGGGTATAGGCTCCCCAATGATAGCTTGATCAGCAGTATAAGCCCCTTGACCTGTTAACAGGTCTAAAGTCCAATCTCTCTGTTCCGGGGTCAAGGCAGTAGCGTTGACCCGGGCTTGTGCTTGTGCGGCCTCATACCACAGTGCTTTCCATTCCATATATTGGCCCATATTAGGGAGGGCGGCTTTTGCAATCATTTGCCAATCGGCTGGTGTTAATGCTGAATTGGCAAGTCTATCAAGCTGTACCAGGGTAAAATTAGCATTGGTCCCATACTTGCGAACAGATTCGGCCAGTTCCTTAAGCTGGTTGAAATCTACTGGTGCATGAATTCGCCCTCCATTTTCTGTTTCAAAAACAGGGAATACAGTCCTGACCTTTCTCCTCACCTTTTCTGGTACAAGCGAGTAACCTGATGGAGGATGCACCTCATAAGGCGGAGGTGCAGAGGGCACCGTCTTTTGAGGAGGAATTCTAGGTAATTTTTTATATTTCTTGTTATCATCTGGATGATATCTCTCTGCCTCATATCTAGCTGCTTCTTCATCTAACTCAGCCTCCTCCTCCGAGTTAAGAGTATCCTTACCAGAGGTGTCATCATCACTGGAGCTTTCCAAACTGTCGAGGGTCAGTGCCTCCAGCTCCAAAGAGGGGTAGAGCCCACCCTTTCTCTCCTAACGAGGGATACTGGACTCCATCGGGGGTATCTCTCCTGTCTTAGGAGGGTGCCTATCCTTCTTTTTTGGGACGTCCTTTTTCTTGCGCGTGCCCAACCTCTCACTCCATTCGGTTTCTGACATGCTGTCCTGAACTCCCTCGAGAGTAACCTGCCCTTCACTTACTGCTTCCTTATAGTTTTCATCTCCTAAACAGTTTTTAACAACTAGAACAAGGACCATGAAAATCACAGTGAAGATCAGGCCATAAATTTCAGGGGCAGACATACCTCTCCGAATGTACCTCCCTGCAGTTCTGAATCCTCCTCTGAATCGAGGGGTCCTCTGAGGTGCTGACGATGACGAGGTCGAGATAACCCGGGTTTCGGCACCAGATGGCCCGCGCAACCTCCCACCAGCAGGAACGACGCGGCACACACAGGATCCTTCTGCAGTAAAGCTTTTATGTGTCTTGAGAGGGAGAGCATAAGCTTACAGATGAAGAGGACCCCGAGGGGGCAAAATCCCAGCCCTTATATAGGAAACTGCTCCCCGCCTAGGACGTGGCACCCAATGGTTGGCTGTAGCCCGTTGGCCGGTATTGTGTCACAGGTGAGGCAGTGCACTAGCACACTCGCAAACTACCTGTTTTGTCAGTTGGTCGAACGGATGTCAGCGCCATCTTGCAATGGTGAATGTGAGGGCGGCTCCTCACAGCAAGGAAATCCTGGGTATTTATAAGCACAAGTAGGGGAACACAGCTGAAGAAACTTTACCACATGTGCCTTGCAGCTGGGGGCACTAACAACAAAACAAGATATGTGGGATAAACAAGATGTTTATCAGAGTGTGCTCAGTTGTTGTAGGCAGTTGAAAACAAGTCTTTTGTCAGGGTATATGGCTCCAGATGACTGCAAAGTTGATAGCCGCTTTCTGCTAGGAGTCGGCTCCCAACAGGATCCATGCACTACACTATCCCCATCACCAGCAAATACCTCTAACTCTGGTTTTCCCATAAATAGAAGGGACAGTGAGCCCAATTTTGGCTTCCTCCATGTCTGGCCCTCATGAGAGCATGGGCCTGACACTATCTGGACACAAGATGGAAAGAAGTCCTTTCATGCCTGCCTTTGCTTTATATTGTCCCATGAAGAAGAGCAAGTTTACTACCTGTGTCCTCCATTCTACCACTCTAGCTGACCCATGTGACTGCAGCAGCATATCAGAAGAGGAAGTGTCCCTATCACATGAGGAAGACTGAAAAGGAAATGTCATCACCCCCTCAAAATTTTGGGTGCTTCAAGAGACTGAAAAGAGAGTTAAGCCTTGCCTGTCAAGACTCTGCTGCTTCTGAAGGGCTCCAAAGACAAAAAAAAAATTATATAGCTTCCAACAAAGTGGCTCTTCTGAAAGAGGCAACACAGAGAACCCAATGAAAGGGTGGGAGGGTGCATCACAACCTTGACCTTGTTTTCTACAGCATCCTAAGATAATTAGCCTCTTCCAGATTCTACCAACATCAAACTTGTCCATCTAGTTACTGAGTGTGCTCCAGGAGGAAACATCTAATAATGGCGGATGGCCTGCTGCAGGAGGAAGAGGCAAAGAAAACATTTGGAGAGATTGTGGTAGCCATAATATACTACCACAACCTTGACATTGTCCACCCAGACATAAAATTTCAGAATATCCTCAGAGATGCAAGACAGTAGTGTGAACTTGATAGAACTGTCCTAGCCATCAAGTGCAGACCTGGACCCTTACTGATTTGGCAGTGTGGGACCAAGGGCTTTTATGTCCCAGAGCTCATACTAGGGGAGCCATATTATGGCTAGGAGGCAATGTGGAGAGTCTGGGTATGTTCCTGTATTTCATCACCACTGGGAACCACCCCTTCTGAGGAAGCACCAGGAAAGAGATTGAGAAGAAGATTGCAATGGGGACCTTTGACATTCCAAATTACTTCTCTGGGCATCTTGGAAACCTCATTCACCAGATCCTCACAGTTTCCCTAAAGATGAGGCCCTCCATTGAGGACATTAAGAGATATCCCTGGCTCATGAAATGTGAACTATATATCCCAACTGTGACCTACCCAGTTTCCAACATTATAGACATGCTCTGTGGCATGGAGTTTAATACCTATGAGATCTTGCAGTCTCTGCAAATGAAGAAATATGATGAATTAATGAATGGGGACATATTTGATTTTAGAAGAACAGGTACACAAATGCATGTAACTACCACTTCAGCCAAGCCTATGGATCCGTGCCCAGCACCGCCTCCATCTCCAGCACATATCTCTAACTCTGATCTTCCCCTGTTTAGAAAAAAACAGTGAGCTCAACTTTGGCCTCCTTCACATCCAGCCCTCAGGAGATCAGGGGCCTATTGACTTGACACTATCAGGACACAAGGTGGCCAGAAATGTCTCCATGCCTCCCATTGTTCTACGTTGTCCCATAAAAGAAGAGCAGCGCTTCTATCTGTGCCCTCTATTCCAGAGTTGTGGTTGCCCCATGTGTCTGCAGCAGCATATTGGAAGTGGAAATGCCTCTGCCACATGAGCAAGATTTTGACATGGAAACATTATCTCCCCCTTAGAATACTGGGTGTTTCAAGAGACTGTCCGTGAGAGTCAGGACTTGCCTGTCATGTCTCTGTTGCTTCAAGATGTATCTGAAGACAAAAAAAAACCCACCTTTCATAGTCCAACAAAATCATTCGTCTGAAAGAAAAGGGACACAGAACCCAGTGATAGGATAAAAGAGTATAGGAGGTTGCTTCACAACATTGACACCTTTCACTACACCATCCTAAAATCAGTAGACTTTTCGAGGTTCTACTAATTTCAAACTGGACCATCTAGTTACTGAATGTGCTCCAGGAGGAAACAACTTTGACCTCATCATGGAGGATTTCCCACTGCAGAAAGATATATATATATATATATATATATATATATATATATATATATATATATATGTGTGTGTGTGTGTGTGTGTGTGTGTGTGTGTGTGTGTGTATGTATGTGTATATATATATATATATATGTATATATATATATATATATATATATATATATATATATATGCATATAGTGCCAGCCACAAAGTACTAATTCAATCTTGACATTGTCCATTGAGACAGGAAACCTCTACTTTTCTTCAGAAATGGAGAGTGTAATATAGAGGGGGTAGACTTTGGCCTGTCCATCAAGTGTAGACAGAGAACCTTACTGAAATAGCAGTGTGGGAACAAGGGCTTTTTATGCCCAAGAGCTTGGACTATGGGAGCCAAAAGATGGCAAAGAGACAGATATGTGAGCCTGGGCGAGCTACTTTATTTAAACAACACTGGGTATCATACTTTCAGAGCAAGGACTCTGAAGGAGATGGATAAAAACATTTCTGTGGGGACCTGTAAAATTGCAGCTCAAGTCTCTTTGCAACTGGATACGTTATTCACCAGACCCACTGAAATATCGCAAAGATGAGGACCTTTATTGAACACAGTGAAATACATCCATGGGTCATGAAATGTGAAAAAATATTCCAACAGTTACTTTTCCAGATTACAATAGTATAGATATTCTCTGAGGCATGGATTTAAATGCCAAAAGATCCTGGTATCCATGAAAAACACATGGTGATATTATGGGTACTTATCTGATTTTCAAAGAACAGGTACACAAAAGGCTTGGGAATGGATCTCCCACTTCAGCCAAGCCTTTGAAACCTTGTGCAATGCCAATGCACATCCCTCTATCTCTGGTCCTCCTCACAACTGAAGGGCAAGTGAGCCCAACTTTGGCTTCCTCCACATTTGACCCCCAGGAGAGTATGGGCCTGTTTTCCTGACAGTATCAGGACACAAGATGGCAAAAAGTGCTTCCATGCCTGCCTTTGCTTCATACTGTCCAATGAAGAAGAGCAGATTTTCTACCTGTGCCCTCATTCCGGGGCTGTGGCTGCCCCATGTGACTGCAGCAGCATATTCGAAGAAGTGCCCCTGCCACATGTGGAAAACTCTGACAGGAAAATGTCTTCACCTCCTCAGAATACTGGGTGCTTCCTGATAATGAGAAAGAGAATCAGGCCTTGTCTGTCAAGACTTAGTTGTTTCCCAAGGGCTCCGAATACAAAAAACCACCATATACTTTCAAACACAGTGGTACCTCTGAATTGGGCAGGACACAGAGTGCAATGAAAGGGATAACAAGTATGGGAGGATGCACCAAAACCTTGACATTGTTCACTGGACCAGCTTAACATCAGACTGAATTCAGGTTCTAGTAAAATCAGAGCAGTCCATCCAGTTACTGAATGTGCTTCAGGAGGAAATTTCATTGACCAGATCATGGAGGATTTCCTGTAGCACAAGGATGAGGCAAAAAAAAATATCAGGCATACAGTGTCACAATGTATTAATACAACCTTGAAATTGTTTATCAAGACAGAAAACCTAGCTTTTCCTCAAAGATGGAAAGTGCAATGTGAAGGGAATAGCCATTTGCCTGGACACAATGCACAAACCAGCACCTTTCTGAAATGGCAATGTGGGAACAGAGGCTTTATGCCCCAGAGGTTGCAAAGTGGCAGATGTGTAGACGCTGGCCTTGCAACTGTAGTTCATCACCACTGGTTAACATAACTTCAGCTCAATGACCATGAAAGCGATTGAAAAAAACATTTCCAGGTAACATTGCAGCTCAAGTCTCTTTGTAACTTGAAAACATAATTCACCATATCAACTGAGATCCCCAGGTATGACGCCCTCCATTGATGACATTGAGAGAAATCCATGTGTCATGAAATGTGAAGGAAAAATCTCAACTGTGAGCTATCCATATTACAATATTATAGACATGCTCTGACAATTGTGGTTAAATTTCCTGGAGATCTTGGAATCCCTGAAAAAAATATGGTGACATGATGTGTACATATTTGATTTTCAAAGAATAGGTACACAAGATGCATGAGAATAGAAGTCCCACTTCAGCTAAGACTGTGGATCCTTGTACTATGTCAATGCCATCATGAGAACCTCCCTCTATCTCTGGTATTCCTCTCAAGAGAAGGGCAAGTAAGCCCAACTTTGGCTTCCTCCACATCTGGCCCCCAAGGGAAAATGGGCCTGTTGTCCTGACAGTATCAGGACACAAGATGGCAAGAAGTTCTTTCATGACTGCCTTTGCTTCATATTGTCCCATGAAGAAGAACAGAGTTACTACCTGTGTCCTCCATTCTGAGGCTATGGTTGCCCCATGTGACTGCAGCAGCATATCAGAAGAGGAAGTGCCCCTGCCACATGAGGAAGACTCTGACATGGAAATCTCATCAATGCTTTCAGAATATTGGGATCTTCAAGAGATTGAAAAAGAGAATCAGGCCTTGTCTGTCAAAACTCTGGTGCTTCCCAAGGGATTCAAGTGAAAAATCCACCATATACCTTCCAACAAATTGGTCCTCTGAAAAAGGCAGGACACAGAATCCAATCAAAGTGTAAACGAGTATGGAAGAGTGTACCACAACCTTCATACTGTTCACTATACCATCCTAACATCAGTAGACTTTTCCAGTATCTAGTATGATCAGAGAGGCCCATATTTACACAGTATACTCTAGGTGGAAACTTCTTGGACTGGTTTATGGAAGATTTCCAGCTTCAGGATGATGACGAAAAAAAATTCAGTCACATAGTAGTAAATACAACCTTCACATTATTCATCCAGACAGGAAACAGCATGTTTTTCTCAGAAATGTAGAGTGTAATATGGAGAGAGTAGACTTTGGCATGGCCATCAATTGCAGACTGAGCACCTTACTGAAATGGTAGTGTGGGAACAAGGGCTTTTATGCCCCAGAGCTTGGACGATGAGAGCCACATGATACTATGAAGACACAAGATGGCAAGAAGTTCTTCCATGACTGCCATTGCTTCAAACTGTCCCAAGAAGACCAGCCAAGTAACTGCCTGTGCCCTCTATTCTGGAGCTATTGGCCACATTTGTTGGTACTGAGATATAGGAAGAAGGAATGACCATGTCACCCAGGAAGACTCTAACAAGGAAATCTCATCATCCTCTCAGAATATTGGGTGCATCAAGAGACTGCACAAGAAAATCAGGCCTAGCCTGTCAAGACTCTGTTGCTTCCCAAGGGCTCCAAGGCAAAAACCCACCATATATCTTTCAAGACATTGGCTCCTCTGAAAGAGGCAGGACACAGAACCCATTGAAAGGGTAAACAAGCATGGGAGGGTACATTGCAACCTTGACATTGTTTACCATCCTTACATCAGTAGACTCTTCCAGGTTCTAGTAAGGTCAATCAGTCCATCTAGTTACTGAGTATGCTCCAGGAGGAAGACTCTCTGACCTGATAATGGAGGATGGCCTGCTGCAAGAGGAAAAGGCAAAGAAAATATTCAGGGAGATAGTGTCAGCCTTACTGCTGTGGCAACCTTAACATTGTCCATCGAGACAGGAAACTCCAGCTTTTTCCCAAAGATGCAGAGGGTATGTGAAGGTAGTGGACTTTGGCCTGGCCAGCAAGTGCAGACCCAGCACCTTTCTGAAATGGCAGTGTGGGAACAATGGCTTTTATGCCCCAGAGGTGGTACTAGTGGTACTGTATGATGGCAAGGAGCAAGATGTGTGGAGTCTGGGTGTGCTGTTCTATTTTATCACCACTGGGTATGATATCTTCATCAAAAGGACCATGAAAGAGATCAAGATGAAGATTGCCATGTGAACCTGTAACATTCCATCACAAGTCTCTGTTCAACTTGAAATTGTAATTCACAGAGTGACCCCAGATATGAGGCCCTCCATTGAATATATTGAGAGATATACATGGGTCATGAAATGTGAAGGAAATATTCAAACTGTGACCTATGAAGGTTACAATATTATACACATGCTCTGAGGTATGGGGTTAAATGCCAAGGGGTTCTTTGAATTCCTTAAATAAAATATGGTGACATAATGGGTACACATTCCATTTATAAAAAACAGGTACACAAGGGACTTGAGCATGGACCTGCCACTTCAGCCAAACCTATGATTCTATAACCTATGCCACCCCCATCACTAGCCCATCCCTCTATCTCTGATCTTTCTTTAATGAGAAGGGTCAGTGAACCCAAGTTGGCCTCATCCACATCTTGCCCTTGGGACTGCATGGTACTGTTGCCCTGATACTATCAGGACACAAGATGCCAAGAAGTGTTTTCATGCCTGTCATTGCTTCACATTGTCCCAAGAACATCCAAGAAACTGTCTGTGCCCTTCATTCTGTAGCTTTGGCTGCTCCGTGTGTCTGCTGCACCAGGATATAGGAAGAGGGAATGACACTGCCACCTAAGGAAGACTGACAAGGAAATCTCATCACCCCTCTGATGCTTCTGGGTGCTTCAAGAAATTATGCAAGAGAATCGGGCCTTTTCTGTCAAGACTCTGTTGCTTCCAGAGGGCTCCAAAGACAAAGACCCACCATATATATTTTCCACAAAAGTGCCTCCTCTGAAAGCGGCAGGATGCAGAACCCAATGAGAGGTTAATTAAGTGTGGGACGGTGCATCACAACCTAGACATTGTTCACTACACTGTCCTAAGTTCATTAGCCTCTTCCAGATCCTAGTGGCATCAAAGTGGGTCCATCTAGTTACTGTGTTCCAGGAGGAAACTTCTATGACTTGATAATTAGGATGTCTTGCTAGAGGGGGAAGAGGAAAAAATATAGTGCCAGATCAGACAGATCTAGTGTCGGTCATAAAGTACTGCCCTAATCTTGACATTGCTCATGGAGACATTAAACCTTCAAAAGTTTTTCAAGTTGCATACAAACATATGAAGCTTATTGAGGATGGTTTCCAAGTTGCAGATCAAAAGTTCTCACATAAAAGAGTTATCTGTGCACCAGGCAGCATTCTTTGAGAAGACATGAACAAATATCTGTGTAATCCTGATGTGCCACCAACAATAGACCATAGTATTATTTCACTGAAGTCTTAACTTATTCAACCAGTGGATGTACAGAAGCTCCACGCTCACATGTTTATGGATTCACTGATAAGGCATGACTTAAGTACAGTTCTCAAAGTGCCTGACCCAGCACTGTCTTCATCTTAGAAAAGCTGCATTTCTGGAGCTTCTATAACTGGATAGCTGGACATGCCTGTTATTCTTGAAGGTCTATGTATTTGCTCTTCTTTTAAATAACCTACATTTTAGCAGTCACAAATGTTATTATAAACTCAACATCATCAAAGGCCACTAATATATGTTCTGGCTTTGACTTGTGAGTGAGTAAATGTCAGCCGATTTGATCCACTAAAGCAATAGGAACTAAGGTCTGCATCTTCCCTACTTTTGCTGCAATAAGACACCATGACCAAGGCAGCAAACTTATAAAAGTGAATGTGTACTTCAGACTCATATTTACAGACTGAGAGTCTACTGTGGCACAGCAAAGGCATTGCAAGGGGAACAGCTGAGCGTTCACTTGGTCCACAAGTGGGAGGCAAAGAGGGAATGAATCATTGGGAATGGCCTGGGATTTTCAAACCTGTAAACTCAGCTGACACAGGGACACAGCTGTTTTCAAGGTCATACTGCCTAATCCTTCCCAAATAGATGTACCAGCATGGATCAAGCATTGAATCACAGGACCCTATGGGGACCAACCTCATCCAAACCCCTACATAGGTCCTTAGCATTTTCACTGGGAAAAAAGGCCCTGAAGGCAAATATCAATACAGCCACTGGGCTGATATGGTAAGAGGGACACCCTCCACTTCGTGTTCACATGGAGCATTTGTGTGGGAATTGTAATTGAAAAAGAAACACCATCTGTGGTCTCAGTTGGGATTTTGTCCATACAATACTGTGAGCTGGGTTTTTTTTTCTTTTATTTTGTTGCAACCAAAGGACTCCTATGTACCTATCTTGATTTAATTTCCAGTCCATGTGTTGAGATTTTCCTTGGACCTGTCTTTCAGTAGAAGTCAAGGAAGGTACTCAACCTCACTTCATGGCCAGCCTCTGTAAAATTAGCCTACCCTGGCCCTGCAGGGACTGAAAGCCATAAAAATACTAGCTTGGAAAGCACAGAGAAGCATCTGTACTACAATGTTTTGATATCGATGTTCTAAGCAACTGAATTCAAAATTTAAGTCCCATGATAACATCTAGTTTTTTAAGAAAATAATTGAATTTTCATCCTGGCAGAAGAACCTTGCAAACTGTGTGAAGCAAAGGCACAGATACTATCCTGTCACATCATAATGGCTTTCTAATACTGTCCCAAACAAAGCCCAAACCACCTGCTTATGCAGACAGACGGCAATGTCAAGTGTTCAAATTTGTTCTTCTTTTTTTATTTAATGGATTTATATATTTGGAAATGCTCAATATACAAGATGCTCACACAATTATAGTTGTTACCCAATACCTAACCTTTGTCATGAACTGTTACCTGAGCCTGCCAGAGACCCACACATCATCCTTTATGTTGCTAGCCTCTTCTCCTTCCTTTCCTCTTCCTATCTTCTCCTTTCCTTCCTCCCCCTCTCTCCTTACTCTGCCTACCTCTTCTAGTGCCCAATCACTGAGCTCCACTGCAAATATAATGTAGCAGGAAAATACCTGCTACATATCGCCCTTCCTGTTAGAATAATAAAAACATTTTTTTCAAAATATAAATAGAGCACTATTACCAATTTGTAATAGTAAAGTACAAGATAGACCTAACGCCCAGTTCATCATTATTGTCAATAAAAGACCACTGTCGTCTATCTTAACTTAAAAGACTATATATCTGTACCTTGCCTATGTCCTGTCTTTAGAATGAATTCCATCTGAAAATCATTCTCTCAAATCTGTTACCTCAAAATAGTCTGGGTTGGCTAGAGACTATAAGTCTTCAACCCTGTCAGAAATCCAAGAATGAGTGAATTAACTGAAAATATGGGAAGCACAAAGCATATCTTCCAAAACTCAGCCAATTTATAATAAACTGCTGATCACCTGGACAGTCCCTATACTTCAAAACACTGGAGCATCCAGTCTTCAGCCTTCTGGCCCAGGATCACCTGACAGACCTTTAATGCAGAATATTTAAGGGCTGATAACTCTGTCTTGCCAGATATAATCATTCTACTATTTCACAAGTATACCCTTTTTCTGGACAGTATTTTGTCTGTATATGAAAAGAGGCAATTTTTGCCTAGTGGCTGTCTCATTACTGCTGGAGTAACTACAAAGATGCTCAATTTCTTCTTAGAATCTAATACAGGGAAGCTGTCAGGAGCAGACAGGTTTCTAGTCAAATAATCTTAAATAAAGAAATGTCTGTAACATCAACTCTGTGGACGTCTGATGTTTTTGAAAACCAACTATCTATGTAAAGCAATCTAGATTGTTGTCCATTAATTACTCTAAGCTATTTCTAATTAAAATCTAGAAAACACCCTAACAATAAACTCAGAACCATGAATTTGCTATAGACCCTTAACTCACAGGCTAATCATCTCAGATCAGTAAAAAAGGTTAAAGAAGAACTGGGTCTAAGCCTTGTACCCACAAAATTTTGAACTAATAGAAGAAATTATACCAATAAAACCATTGAATTTGTATCAACATAAATTTTGTACCATCTAAGAAATTATGAGTTCAGTTTAGTAACAATTATACAGATTTCTACCAGTAGATTATGGCTATATAATCAATTCTAGCTATTCCTCCCTGTTCCAATAAAAACCATTACTAAAATCTCTAGAAATACAACCTAATAATAACCACCCCAGGCCCCCAAGCCCTGGGAATTGGGATGCTGACTCTTCATTAATTTCTTCAAGCTGAATTTGGGCATTGAGATATTTGAAGAGGGACTGGGGGAAGGGTAAATAGGGGAGTTTGCCTTAAGAAGGCCAAACCAAAAATTGATAAGCCTCTGATGTCTGTGCCTAAACTGGGTCCATCTGGAAGTCTAGGACATCAGGAGTTCAAGCATGTCAGTTCAGCTTGACTGACAAGGAGATTCATTCACCAAGGTTGTATATTCTGTAATATACAAATCTCAAAACAAATTTTAGTATCATCAAGATCATTTTTGTTTGATTCTCTGGAATCTAGTCTTCTGGAGGCCTACCTCTGTCATGTCTAATTCATATAATTCTGGGAGGTATAAATACCTTAATCATCTTTTTTGGAAACACAAAGACAGAATCTTTTTCCCAAATCAGCATATCCTTGAGCCAGTAACCAGAAAAACCTTTCTACAGACCTCTTTTCCAGAGGAAAGATATAACAAAACTGAGAATCACACCCACTTTGAAATTTAAAACAATCTAAAGCAAATGAAGTAACTAAAGTATTGTATGTGCCTATTCTAGGCATTTCCTATTTTGCCAAGCAGGACTTAAACTCAGAATTCCCATGGAGCCCAATGTTATACGGAACCCGAGTATCCTGTGAGGTGTATCAAAGCAATATAAGTTTATACCATCTTTTACACAACTGATTCACACTTCTATATCTTCCTACTTATAAGCAGGCAGCTAGTCAAAGCAGGATTTAAACCCAGAATTCCCAGGGAGCCCACATTAGACAGAACCCGAGTATCCTGTAAAACAAATTAGAGTAACATTTTCACACCATCTTTCTGTTTGGCTCTGTGCCTAGAGCAGCCTTCTAGTTACACACTGTACTCTCTAGAGTCAGTAACAATTTTCCCTATCTTAGTTCCGAACCACAGGCTAGATTTCCCCATGTGATTTGGACAAATCTGTTATAAATCTTTCCTAAAAGCAAATAATCCCTATATTATAAATTCACAGTTAAATCAGTATCTGCCCCAAGATGGAGGCTTTTTCATTTGGCTCTCTTGACTCAGAGCAGCCAACTATGTTATACCTGTCTGTCTGTAGGCCTCTTCTTAGAGCCACAGACAAATTTTCCCTACCTATCTTTGTTCCTAACTATGGGATAGATGCCCCATGTGAATCAGACAAAACTATTTTTAAATCTTTTCTAATCAATTTTAATTTCCAGTACAAATCTCTCTGGTTACTTTATTATTTTTCTAACAAAAATCAGCCTGCAATTTCTCACAGTAAGGGACCTCTGCCTGCAAGCAGTTTGTTTCAAAGTCACGTGACTTGTCCCAGCACTACTCACTTTTTAAAAAATAAAAATAAATACAACTATAACTCTCAAGTAAATAATATTAAATTTCTAGTGAATTTTTGCCCAAAGTTGGTGCACCACCTGATAAGGTAGATATTAAGGCTGCATCACAGTCGGACTAGCTACCTGGACCGCTGACCATGTTCCTGCACTAGAAGCGGCCAGAGGCCAAGGGAGCTGCAGCTACACCCACAAGAGTGTAATGAGGCAGCTGGTTCTGCTGAACAGCTCCATGGAGACCATGCTACAGTCTTTAATATAATAAATGTGTAATATAATAAATATATGCCTACACAGGGGAGTACTGAAGTTCAGGGATGAGGAAGAAAACATGGACCAAATTTATTTGTGAGTGATTTCAGCAGCAGAATTGGAAGAAGGGAGATGGATAAGACACAAGAGGGGCTGCTGGGCTGGAGGCTGAGGAGGGGTTGTGGCATCCTCTCTCCTGTCAGAAGCCCTTTGTGATGAGGAGGCCACACCTGTGTGATGTGCCTGAGCCTTCCTCACACATCTTACACTGCACTCCAGGACTCAGTGTTCTGACAGCTGCACTGGGATTCAGAAGATGGAGAATTTTCTCACTCTGATGAATAGCATTAGTGACTCATGGATGAGCCTCAGCTCCATGGACATAGCAATGGACATGAGCATTGCCATTATGGAGCTGGGCTCTTTTTCTTACTAATCCCATTCCTGAAGGAGTATCCAGTGTCACCACCACCTGGGAGCAAAAGGGACATCCCAAACGTGAGGAGAACCTTGGTTCATACACAGTGGAGTGGCATTCTGTTCTTCATGAGTGTTAGTCTCATATTGTTTAAAAAGACAGGAGTAGAGATAAATTTTGGTATTTTAAAAAAAATTAAGATAAGAATAAATTCTTGTATTTTCATCTCAGATATGAGATATGTGGCTGCTTCAAATTGTCCACAGCAGCTGAGTATGACTTGACTCATGTCCAAGCAGGAGCATGATTTTGCCAGCAGCTGATCTCTGTTCCTGTGACTGTTGGGATTCTGGGGACTTTTCCAAGAATACATAAATGCTAGTTTTTTTGGGAGACATGGTGGGTTGTCCTTTGTTGTTGGTTGTTATCACTTGCTGGTGTTTGTGGTTTGTTAAGTAGTTGTGTGCAGAGAGAAGAAAAAGAAACTTGGTATCTTGACAGTGAAGATGACGTTTCCCTAAGGAACTCAACCTCCCAATCATCAGAAAGTCTCTAAGAATGTCTCCCCCTTTCCCCTCTATCCTTTCTCTTCTATCAAGTGTTAGGGGATAGAATGGATCAAAGAAAAAGGGTGGAGAAGATTGGAAAAAAGACAAACCTACAAAGTAGCCAATGTCTATCTACAGACAGGTGAGGGGAAATCTCTACAAAGAGTGTGAAGGAGCTGACAAGCAGGGCAGAGGTGAGAGTGGCCCTGAGGTGTCTGCCTGAAGCTCTCAGACCATCTGTACAGGGAGGCAGAGAAGCCACTAAGGACAAGTGAGGCTCCATGTATAGGCTGCATTTCTAAGTTGGTGGGAACATAAGACAAGCTCAGAGAAAGATCATCTGTACTCTGTCCGGGTGTTTGTTTTTGTTGGGGTTGAGCTGATGAGAAGCAGATGATGAGACCAAGGGCCTCAGATCAGGGCTTGAATCTCCCCTTGTCTGAGGAAGCAGATATCACCTGACAGCCCAGAGGCAACTTCAGAGCTCAGACTTGGGTAGGATCCTGTGTGAGAAACACTGACTGAGGACATCTGAGGTAACTGTGGCATAGACAGTGCCTTCTTCTGTCTTGCCAACAAGGTGACAAGGAAATGTGTTTATGTGCAGTGTGAATGAGTCAAGGATGGATGAGAGAACACTTCCTGGAAAATGCAGGTTTTATGTTATCCATGACCAATGAGAGTAGGAAACTTGTCTACCAGAGAGAGGAAGAAGGGTTGTCTCCGTGTTTCAAGAATCGGACCTGTGCAGTGTCATGATATACCAATGAGAGAAGGATACAGGCATCCCTACCAATTGAAAGCCTGCCCCCAGGAAACAGCAACTGTATTTGAAAGACACCAAAGGTTATGATGACCAGAAACATCAAAAACCTATTAACAAGCATACTGGGAACTTGCCCAGGGGCATCCTGCTTACTAAAACTATAAGGCCAGCCTCCATCCATCCTGAGCATTGTCAGATGCTCCAGCACAATAAGGAGCCATAGAATAAACACAAGGAAACTACTGTGGGAAAACAACAAGGAGCCCCCATCAGATTCCCACCACCCAGGAAACTGACCCAGCTTCAGGGACATTTCCCAGCAAATGATGATCATTATTGCAAAAGCAGGCCTCAACTCTCCCAGCCTGCCCAGCCCTCCATCCTCAACTCCAAAAGCTGAAAATGTAGAGAAATGATGGGGACTGTGCCCACAGAGGTACCTTTAAAGAAGGACATAGCTAAATCTGATGTGTATAACACCATCCAAAAAGGTCTTGGTATTGGGGTTAAAAAAAAGTGGCTTGCATTATATGCAGGCCCCCTGGGAAGAGACTGAAACCATGGAAGCCTGTACTGAGGACAGACAAACTGACATGAACCCTGCTGAGTATCACTCCCTGCTTGACCCAAAGACTGAAAGGAAGCTGGCATCAAACTTCACAGAGCTTCTAGTGAAATGCAGAAGGAGACCATATCTGCAGATCCTTGAGGCAAGGGATCTCACCCCACCTGGGATTCCAGCCTCAAACCTCCCCCAGGTTGTGTATCCCTCCTCACCCATCTGTGATTCCAAGGCTGAACACTATTTCAAAGCTGCCACAGTCCTGTAAAATTTGCATCACCAAGATCCAGGAGAGACATTGGTACAAAGTGCATCCGCTGCCAGGCTAGAGGGTGCTGTGTTTATAGACTCACTTCAGAGGTTCAGGAAACCCAAAGAGCCCCTTCACCTGCTGCCAGCCACGGGGCTTCAGAGGCCCATCCAGTTCCATTGCAGAGATATGTGAGTGTTCAGTGACCTGCTTTCTACTTCCAGGGAGCAAATCCCCAACAGAACAGGACTACCTGAGGCACTGAAAAAGGCAGCCTGCAACCACATACCAACCCCAAAATGGCCAAGCATGCACCACAGAAGAGTGTTCAAGAAGTGGACTCCGGACATTGCCCCAATACCTGGTCCAAGTTGTTTCAGTGGAGAAGAACTTCAGTATGTGGCCTAGAGAATGCTTTTGTAGTATTTTTGTGAAGAACATGGCTGCTTTTTGCCTTGTCTGAAGAGTCTACCTGAGGATAAGGTGAAGAGACTCAGATTAATTGCATTGACAAAGGAAGTCTCAGAAATGTCCACCATAGACTTTGTTCTCTGGTTGAGTCTTATAAAGAGTGTTTTGAATAAGCATAGCAAGCTTAGAAAGGAAAAAATGTAAAATATGTAGTTTGAGTATTAAAGGTGCACCAGGAAGTGAAATGGAACAGAATCCTATGTTGTAGGAGATAACAGATTAGGGGATTTAGGGGCAAGATCCTACCCAACTAAATTTAGATCCAGGCATGGTGATACACACCTTTAATCCCACGAGACAGGCTTGCAGATCTCTGAGTTCAAAGTCAGTCTACAGAGCAAGTTCCAGGACAGCTAAGCTTAGGGAGTGAAGGAATTGGAAAACAGAAAGCTGGTGATAATGTAATATAACAAGGGGGCTGTAATGGTTATTGCTGGTTGTCAACTTGACTATATCTGGAATGAACTACAATCCAGAATTGGAAGGCTCACCTGTGATATAGATCTTGAGGCTGGGAGATACAAGTTTCTGACCTGGATCTTGCCATGGAGATCTCGAGGCATAGTGGCTATGAATCCCAGGAGATTAAGGCAAGGAGATCTCTGAGTTCAATGTCAGCCTGGGACAAAACAAGTCCCAGATCCAGGCATGGTGGTACATACCTTTAATCTGGGCCACACCTTCTGCTGGAGACCTACATTAAAAGAAGGAAGATTGACTCTTTGGTTGCATTTACTTGCCAGCACATCTGTTGGAATCTACTAGCCTCGTGGGACTGAACAACTACTGGATCCTTGGACTTTCCATTCACAGCTAATCATTGTTGGGGAGTTGGACTACAGACTGTAAGTCATCATAACAAATTCCCTTACTGTATAGAGACTACCCATAAGTTCTGTAACTCCAGAGAACCTTGACTAATACAGAAGCCAAGTTCCAGCCCCAGCAAGCAGCAGGACAAGCAGCTTTGGCCATGTGGCTCTGGCTTTAGAGTGAAAAATAGAAGGGACTAGTGGGACAACTGATGCTTGTTAGCTGGAGTTAAAAAATTAGCAGTGATTAAGAAGAGACCAGCATCTCCAAGGTGAAATCTTCTGAGAAGTGTTTTCTGGGAGCACAAAGAAGCTGTGTTCCAGAAATAGCCAAGGTTATACCTGATGCTACAGCTGTACATGGTAATGTATAAGAATCACCCAGGTGGTACTGGTTTTGAATGTGGCTTCACAAAGGAGAGTTTTACCTCATTATTTTTTCCAATGGCCATTTATAGTTTGGGTGAATTCTGAAATTATCTTCAAAAAGTTGCTATAAATTTAAATGATGGGACTAGAGTGATGGTTCAGGGGTTAAGAGCACTGGCTGGGGGTTACATTCCCAGTACCATAAGAAAAGCTCACAACTATCTCTAACTCCAGTTCCAGGGGGTCTGATGCACTGTTCTGTCCTCTGCAGGCACCAGGTATGCAAGTGATAAACAGACATACATGCAGGCAAAAGACCCATATACATAAAAATAAAAGTAATTTAAACTTTTTTTTAAAAAAAAGGAAGGAAGGAAGGAAGGAAGGAAGGAAGGAAGGAAGGAAGGAAGGAAGGAAGGAAGGAAGGAAAAAGAAACTCCCAGGGATGGAGAGATATAGCTCAGAGTTTAAGAGAACTGGCTTATCTTCCAGAGGTCCTGAGATCAATTCCCAGCACCCACATAGTAGCTCAAACCATCTAAAATGGACCCAGTGTCTTTTTTGGCATGCAGATATACATGCAGACAGAGCACTAATATACATGAAATACATAAATCTTAAAAACAAAACAAAACCTTTTTCTCTGTTACCTCAGTGCCTTTAACTCTTGCCTCTATCTGGTCTGTCCTCAACTTACGCTATCCCAGCAGAGACACTGCTACTCCTTCCTTGTCCTACTGGTAGGTGACAGGGGAGAGAAGTGCCTTGCCCTATTTGTTATGGTGACACCCCATCTACAATGCCTCCTGCCACTTGTACAAGCCAAGAACCAGGTTTCTCTTGTTTCTGCTGTGCCCCAGGGGCCTGCGAGAGCCCGGCTACAACAATTCCATGCATATTTCCCACTCTGCCTGGCAGAATGGCTCTTATCTTTCCAGAGCTCCAATCTGCCCATCCCAGAATGAAGGACCCTTTGCACCAGAGCCAGGAAAGAAGACTCAGTCAACAGCACTGGGCTCCACAGAAAAACAGGTCTCCTTGAACATGCTAACCTGGGGGAGTATCATACGAAATAAAAGAAATAAAAAGTTTTCCTTTCACATCCTTTTTTAAATGCAAGTGCTTTGGGATTCATAAAGATTAACTGTAGGACTAACTTCATAGGATTAAATGCGTGCACCACCACCACCTGGCATCCCCAGACTGATGTGAAGCTGAAGATTCTCACTACATCATACACTCAGCTTCTGCCATAACAGGCACAGGCCACAATGCCCAGGGAAGAACAAAAGTTCTGTAGATGGAATTTGTTCTGTCCACAGAGAGGTTGACGTCTGTGCAGGGACAAGAGCTGAAGGATCAGCTATCCTTGTCCAGGACTTAGGAAGTTCTTCATTGCTCTAATTCTCAGCAATGCCACCAAAGTGCTTTGCCTGGTCTTTGCCCTCCAGGGCTCTAGGGAAGAAATGAACACCACAAAACCACCTTTGGAAGCTGTGGTTATGAGCATTCATGATGCCGCTACCACCTTAGACAAGGCTACTGACCTGCAATTGCCTTGGGGTTTATAAAGATTAACTGCAGGGCTGACATCACCAGGGTAGGGTTAGCTTGGTGCCTCCATCCATCGGTGACTTATCACCATCCGTTGGGGGAACCAGGAAGTGTTTCAGTGGTGGAGGAAAAGCAGAGAGGCCTTTTCACGAAGGACAAATGCTACCGAGGGAGAAACCTACACAAAACTTTCTTCTAGAAAGTTTGTAGCAGAAACAGGAAAAGCAGTGCACATTTTGAGCCCAACTCAGTGACTCTCAGTTTATGACTTTAGCTGTCACTGACAGAACTAAAATGGCAAAGAGCTGAGGACATTCTCAGCTCAGGTGCTTTATATTATCCTGTGTAGTGACAGAGAGGTGATGACTGCCAGCCACTGACCCATACAATGAAAACTACAAATCCTCTACACTGCTAAGATGTGCCTCCACACACACAGCTATGAATAATCAACTAAAGGCCACTACCTTCCAGCCACCCAAAGACCCACACCTACAGCATTTCTGGAATTCTCAGAATGAGACAAAAAGGAGCTTGTATGTGCACTCAGATCAACTACCATGCACTGCGTACAAATGAGCCGCGTGACTGTGACTGTAAAAACCAAAGTGCACATAAAGACGTGTTCTTCCCTGAAAAGCCTCTATCCAAGCTCAGCTCAAAACACAGGGGCTGGTTAGAACGGCACACAGTGGTACTCTGTAGCTCTGTAGGTGCACGGGGCAGAAGGGTCAGCCTGAGTTCAAAGCCAACCAGCACTGTGGTACACAGTGAGTTCAAAGGCCAATCTGCACCACAATGAGACCCCAGTCTAAAAAGGCCAAGGGAGACAACATGAAGGGCTGACACACAAGGCCTTGGAGACAACTGACATGGGCTTTAAAGGAGTGAAGACATTGACCACAGCAGGGGAGAGGGCTGTTTTTTAACATCTGCAAACAGAGAAGGGAAGGCTTGATGGGTTTAGGAAGCCAAAGTGGCTGCCCACTGATATCTGGCAAAGGGAGCTGCACTCAGTCAAACAGGTGTGTGGGAGGGACATAGACTACAAAGCGCCTGCCTGATTCTGCATTCTGGGATCCTAAGCCTTCAGCCAAAAATCTCTGCCCATCCTGGATGTTTCTACCGCCTAACCCCCAACTCACAAATTATATAAGCCTCGAATCACCCCCAAGAAAAGTTGATCTGCCTCCCTCCAGCTGTTCTAAGGTGTCTTCTTCCCCCTATGTACTCAAAGGGCTTCCAACCCCCACTCCCCATCCTCACCTGTCATCTCTGCTCCCACTGCCCTCATGGGCCATTACCCTTGTGGGCAGATATTGGCTGATGATCCCCAAGGCCAGGGAGAATTGCAAATAGCCACAAACCTTAATGCTTGAAGGACCTTCCTAGGACTGGAAATGAAACATAGCACTCTCTGGCTTAATTAATCCCTCCCCCAGAATCATGATATACTATGACATCCATCCAGTATTTACTCGGCCTACAGAGACGTGTACCTGCTTCAACCTTAGGTCTTCTGTCTCTTCCTCTCTTTGTTCTGATATTTGGGTCTCCCTACAAGCACATACTCTCCCCACTTTTATAATTCCCAGTGAGTTTATGGCTCCCTAATCAGAGCCCTCATGCCTCAGCAGGCCTCACCTCTGTGTGACTTCACATACTACTACTGTACTACTCCATTTTTCTCAAAGCAAACACACTGGTTTCAAACTGACACTTTATGCTTGCTTACCGCCCCTCTCTCAGCCTAGAAATATACTGTAGTTCTCTAACATTAAGACTTATTGAGTCTTAGCATCCTATTTCATGTTCCTCTCTTCTTTATGCCTACTTTTATTTTTCCAGAACTTTCTGTGACTATGACAGTATGTCTGTAACACTTTAGGATGGACAAGCCCACATTAGTTTCACTAACAAATCTTCACAGTCCTACACCACAGATGCATCAAGTTGTTGCAGTTAGCATGACTCCTGACATGATGCACTCAGAGGGTCACCACAAATCCACAGGCCAAGATACAGAGCACCCTTAATTTGGTGTTTCTTTCATCTCATTTTAAAGACAGAACTAAAGTTCACTGTGGACCTCATCTTTTAGACGCAGGTAAGATGATCACCTTAGATAACCTAGCTTTTGATGCTAAGACACTGGGATACAAAACATCCATGAGAGGAGAGGACCCAAAGTGGAGGTCATTCCTACAGCTCATACCATACATAGCTGATGTCCTGAGGTTCTGTTCTCAGGGAAAGCATTGGGAAATATCTATATCATGTAAAAGGAAACTCCCAAACATTCTCCGGTCATGGCACCTAGAGCAGAGGCTTTGATGACACCACACCCTAAAGCAAGTGAGGTTGGAAATATGGTTGCATATGACTAGTCCTACCACACCTGCTGCAGCTGTTGTGAGGGATGTACCCTGTACACCTGTATCTAACACCATCCTGGTATGGTTAGAAGAGTTAGATACTCTTGCTGGAATCACAACCCAATGCATCTAAATTGTCGATATATGGAAGGACAGCACATTTATTGTGTTTGGGTAAATGTACCCATGTCTGTCTGTAACTGAAATAAATGATATACTTTGTCCTTCTGAGAAAAAGGAAACCAGGCTGAGGAAGGCCTCTCATGAGTATGACTGCTCTGACATCACAGAAACCCATCAAGGCTCAAAGAAAGGGGCCACATTTGAAGCCCTGCTTGACAGGCCCTAGACTGAGGATCTCTCCTTATCCTGGCTTTCTTTGTAACAGTCTCCCCCTCAGACACAGCCATTTCAGTCATTCTCATAGCCATCACCTTGGCACACAGTCTGGATGTCAGCCAACTCTTATACCTCTCCCTTTGTGCAACATGGGAAGGTGGTGGCCATGTCCAGTGTCCTAACAGTTCTAGAGTAAGCTCACTTTACTGCACATTTAGACCTGTCATAGCAGGCTGTGCTGTTGTGTAACATGGGCAGATGTGAGCCATGTTCAGTGTCTTAAGAGATATCAGTGACCCCACTACATGACACAGCTTGGATACATGACACAGAAGGATATATGTGAGCCATGTGGGAATCTTCTTCCTTTTGTATACTTTCCTTGTAAAGTACACTAGGGAATGTTGTCTGAGGATTTCCCTCCACTTTGTAAGTCTTCACAGCTCCTCCATCATGTTCTTGGCATTTTGAGGTGAGCTAATTCAACAGTTCCACCCATTGCACACAGCAGTTAAGTCCCACCCCATTCTTTCCTGACCTGGCCCAGATCTCACCAGCAAACTACTCAGAGGACTTAATCCACCTCTCCAATGTCTGAGGTCCAGATGATGAGCTGACACTTGAAGGGAAAGAAGCAGTGAAAGATTCTCTTTTGAGCATCCTCAGAGAGTTTTATCTATTCAGACCCATATAGAGGGAGAGCATGACTGCATTCTGGCCTTGGTGAGCACTATATCCTCTGTGGACATGATGCAATGACATTGGGATCCCTCTAAAGTGGTATTGGACCATTTTCTCATAACAGATACTGTGTCTTTTTAAATCTTAGGGAGAGATAGTCTCCTTCTTCCACAGATATGAACTGGGTTTAGTAAAGCTCATGCTGGGAGATGAGCATGTTCAATCAGAAGGTAGCCTAATTCTTCTGGCCCAACATGGAGGCATAGATCACTTGTCTTATTATTCCTGCTGCCTGAAAACCCAGGTTTCTCTGACTCTAACATAGGGAGACAATGAGTGATAGGCCAATAAGGTCTGTGATGTAGAAGGGTCTCCATTTCTTGTGCATTCTGGTGACCTGCCAACCATGCTCTGCATTTACAGAATGCTATGGTATTGGTTGAGCATTCACAGTGTCTTTGGAGAACTCCATCTTGCTGGTAGTATTTACTCTGGAGAATACCACCTGAAAAGCCATAGGGCTTTTATTATTTTCCTTACATGAATTTACTATTCTGTTTGGTATAGGCGAACACTCATGAAGATCAACTTAAAAACTTTAGATAAGAGGTATTCAGAAAAGTTGCAATGCTGTTCTCCTGACCTATTATTCCTCTGGGCCCCCACCCCACCCTGACAAATTCTCATCCCGAATATTTGATAAGTCTTTCTAGTACTTGTTCAGTTGCATCTGGCCCATGTTTCCTGGGAATGTTTCCTTCTGGTTTCTAGGAATGATCCTGCTGGCTTGGACTGGCAGGCTTTCTCATTTTTCTCAGCTGGTTGTTGGGTAGACCTGGTCTTCTCTGATGTGCAGTTTCCATTATGAAACAGCTTTCAAGAAGAAGTTGAAAAGACTGCATGCAAAGTTGTGTTTATGAGCTTAATTTTCAAGGAAACTCATAGACATGAGACAGAGGTGGGTCAAGAGAAACACAGTAGGCTGGGAAATTCTGTCAAATTCCCAGTGATGTCTTCAAATGTGTGATGCTCAAGAGTGTGCTTAAACTTTGGAGAACTTGTTTGATACTGAAGATCCTACCTAAATAGTCCTTTTCAAAAGGCTAGGCTTGGGCCTAGACGTGCAGAATTCAAAGAATTCCATTTCAGGTTTCAGGTTTAACAAGGACTGAGAGACAAATCTACTAATAACCTTTAGCATTCCCACAAGCATGTAAACCAGATGCTACTGTTAGATGTCATGAATGTTCCTTTCCTGGTAGCTAACTTGTCATCCTTTAGGCTTTTAGCTTCCCTTTCTCTCATGTGTGCTTGCTGCCTCTTAGCCTATACCATGGTCTCTTGTTTGCAGTACCAGCCTTCCCCATCAATCTGGGACATTACAAAGGCTGGATAATAATGTTGCAATGAGGGGTCTGCTGGTTTATGACCTAAAAAGAAGCTGAGTGAGTTGTAGGGTTTTCCCGATTTCAAGGAACCTGAGCAGAGTAAGGCAGGACAGGTACCCACAGTCTGGAATGAGGGGACAGGCTTTAGCCATACTCTGCTCTACTGTGGAAGACAACATAAAATAGGAACTACATCCTTAGCTGACTTGCCCCTCACTACACTCTCTCAGATTTTGAACTTAGACTATATTTGCTCTGGTCAAAGGTGCAGTCCAGTGTGTTATAAGTTCCTGTATATGGCTTGGTGGATGAGTTAGGATGCTGAGTGGATACTGTTTGGTATACCATTCTGTGACTCCATTTTGAGCCCTGCCTTTTATGTCATCATATCTTGTGATCACTCCAGAGTTCATCCCATCATTTATCATCATGAATAAACATTCCAACAAAGTTGTAGAATTCATTTCCCAGAAGATAGAACTTCCTTGGATGGCAATGACATTTCTAGGCCTCAAAAGCCAATCACAGTGGAGGGTAGAGCTCTGCCAGTCATTGGAGCAATGAGTCTCTGCTGGGCAAGTTGAGCTGCTTCAGGCAACTTTTATTAAAATGTAATGAGATGATCTCAACCCTTTGATTGTTAACTAAGTGTTCAAAATGGTTCTTGGACACCCCACTTGCACAACAGATATAAGAAGTCTACTGAAGTCTTTTGGGGCTTTTGGACCCTTCTAGTGTGTTTAGCTAGGTACTGATCTGAGAGGACATATCTGGACAGTGGCATATCTGCTGTGTAGGACTATTTCTTCATAAGGCTCCCATGCGACTGAGAAATGGAGAGGACACAGTCAAATTAAAATGTAACCTCTGGTGTATGAATGTGTGGCTGTGCACAGTAGAGTGGACACTCATCAGAAGTAATATTTGGACATGTTTTTCAGCTATGCAGGAAGAACCATTTGGCCGTCATCCTCACCCCTGGATGTGTTTATATATGCATTCTAGCCATTGACGTGTTGAGTCTCCAGGGGAAAACTTTTTGAGATTACTGTAGGATCTATGTGTGGGTCTCTGTCCTTTCCTTCTGTGCTTGGATAACACAGGTGATGTTTTCTCTAACTGGGCATATGATCCCTTAAAAGGTAGTTGTGTCTCTCTTTTCCATTTAAGTACCCAGGATCTTTGTATTCTCTGTGCTCACTTACCCCATTCTTGAAGCTCTTCCATACCTGCTCCCCAGTCATTGACTGAACACAAGTTCTTAGACTTTTGATGTTTCCCTGAGAACACCCCTGACTGGATGTCTCCATGATTAGCCTCATTGTAGAAAGGAGAACAAAGCCTAGAGATACCAAGCTGTTCACCAGTTCAGGCAGTGCAGGAGATGTGTGAGCAACCAACACTAGAATCTGTGAGTGCTAGGACCCTGTCACTTTCCACAGGGTATTTGGGATGCCTCTGGACAGGCAGTGTGGCACAAATTAACTCGTTCAAAAAAGCTTGACTGACGTAGTACCAAGAGAGCCCTCAAATCCCTGTCTCGGTCTCCTTCAGAACTTGCAGGTCTCATCGGCTAACACTTCAGAGAGATTCTGATTCTTCCAACATGAGAGCTCCAACAAAAAGCTCAGACTACAGGTTAGAGGGCCAATATATCAATGAGGGGTTTCTTACCCATTTGTGGAGTGCTAGGATATCTGCTAGGTGCAAAGACTGCTGGGAGAGAGCTGGGAACATATCTTCTGCAAGAAAACCATTCTCCTCTCAACTTACACAAGCTCCTTCATTTTGTACTCCATATGCAGCCTATTGATATTGAACAGATTGTTCTAGCTGATGTGCCCAGTCTTAGAAGATGGACTCCAGCCAAGAAGCCTGGCCACTGTAAGGATCAGGCACATCTCTAGGAAATACATGAAAAACATCTATGCACTAGAGAAAAGTACAAGGACCAAAGTCTCATCAGGCATTTCAGGATACAGAGAGCCTGACAGACTCAGGTCAGAGGTTACCTCTGAATCCTAGAAGAGGTAGAAGGCTCTAATTTACAGAAGAAGCCTGTTGCTGATGCTGTTGCAACCAGGACTATGAGTGTGAAACCTGTTTCTATGTGGATACTGGATTCAGTGGTCTTGGGCCCAGGTATCTATGGTTTTACTCTCATTCCTCATTTGGTAGAACTTTGCAAGTCCTGACATTGCAAGTTTCACGTGCTGATGGTATCGACATGATACATAGGCTAAGAAAGATTTTTATCCCTTAAAGGGGCTGGAAATAGGCTGGGCACACAGTCAACATTAAAACTGCAGTTTTATACTTTGTGGTTATTAACTCTTTTGAAACTTGTTTGACTGAGAACAAGGGTCAGAGCCTGTTAATTCCAAGATTCACCCCTATTAACGTCAGACGCCCACAGCTCAAAATAATACAGATACCACTCTGGATTGAATTTGGAACTTGTCCAAAGACAAGTGTGTGACATGGGATTTACTTATAGGTTCAGGACTCAGCAACACTAAACCTACAGAGAATACTTTAGGGAATCCAACTTTAGAAATTGGGAGATGCTATTAAAGAAAATGACCCACAGGAGGCTCATATAGTCACATCATTGCCTCCGTGACCCTTAGTGCTGTGATTGCCATGTTCTCTGTTGAACTCAAATAAGGTACTCCATTTATAGAATAACAGTGCAGGGCAGCAGAGTACTAGAGTTCCATAGGGTTGTGTAGTGGGAGGTTCCAGGAGATACTGCCATCACTCCATCCTCTACATCTAAGAGGAAAGTGGGAAGAATTGGGTGGGGGTGAGATTCATGGTCTGAATGCAGCCTAGGTGTCAGCTTACCCACATGGAAGAGCACAGCTGCCTCTGTATGGAGGATTCAGGTCAGGAAAGTCACCAGGGAGAGAAGAGTCAATGCTCACCCTATGAAGGTACTGTACCTGACACCTTGCACTCCGACAGAACAAAGACAGTATAGCTTGCCAATACAGAAACCAGCTCCCGCCTGGCATAGGGGGGATTCTCTGAAAGGTAAAGTATTGATTGACTGGAAATGAGGGCTGACAAGCCAGCAGAAGTATAGGACATGCGCTGAGATCATGTGGCAGGTAGCATGAGCTATGTGGCCACACACAGCTGGATAGATGGTCTTTCTTGCTGTGACTGAAGCAGAACCATGGCAGGGCCTGCCTGAGCCCTCCATTTGTACCTTGGGTTCCAGAGGCTTCTCTTGCAAGTCACAAGCTGTATGAACACTACTCTTGGCTGTCAGCATCACATGGGCTTTGTTTACTTTACAGATAGGGTATACAAGAATCTATTCTCCTCCTACCTAAAGCTGGACTAGGAACAGGAGAAAATCAGATCTCTAGGCCCAGTCTTCTCACCATTCCTATAGTGTATCAGAGAAATATTTCCACATCAGATTTCCTGCTTTTAGATGCCAAATTAAACGTGGCAGTCCAGCAGTCATATCAAGGATATTCTGGGAGTCATCTAAATCAGGCCTCTCCCTCAGTTCTTCCTGCTGGCTAATTACTAGTCAGTCAGTTTCTCTGTGGTGTTGAAGAGAAGCAGAGAGCTGAGCAATGACTTCAAACTCACCCTAAGACTCCACGCTGGTGCTCACACACTGAGAGGCACTAAAGATTCATTTTGAGCAGCTGTATAGTACACACTTGGGCCTTACCAGAAAGAAAAGTAGATTAAAGGTGACATGGGCCAAGGATATTATACTCTGACTCAACAGTGCTTGCACAGTGAATATTTTGCACACTACACTGTATCCCCTGGACCAGAGTAAGAGCCAGAGTGGGAGAATGTGTGTGCAATTAATAGCCAGTGGTATTCGCAGGGAAAGACAAACAGCTAAAGGGAAAGCTCAAACCCAGACTTCTGGTCAGGGCCTAGATCCAGCAAGGGAAGCTTCCAATGAGAAAACTCTTCCCAAGAGTATTACAGCTCATTAACATGCATGGTCTCAGAGGATTCTGAGTGAAATAACTCATGCACATTTTTCTTTGTAGACAGGGACCTTATGAACATTATGGAGTGGGCTGGGATACAGGGGTAGATGCTTCTGGTTGGCTCAATCTGAAATGTTAGAGATGCTTTGTTTGAGTGGGAAAGTTGTTTTCCCTAAGTGATATGGTCCCCGACAGGGATGTTGTAGTCCAGTGTTCTGAGACCCCATACATCTTGGCTGAATTGGTACTAATACTTACGTTTCTCAATTATGAGAATACTTGGGGTTTTTTTAACTGACTTCAACCTTACCAGGTCTTCTGTCTAGTGGCAGGCTACACATTTCTACAGAGAACAACATAACAAAAACCAATTCATCTAATCAGTAGATAGGGTAGTGAACTGAAGGGACTGACCTCAAAGGAAGACACACAAAGGTATGAACTTTAGTAAGTGTTGAGCCCCCTTATCATCTCAGAAATGAAATGAAAATTGTTTAAAGTGACCATTCCCCCCTCCACCATGACTGGTAACAAGAAAACTAAAGCCAACAAATGATGGGCAGACAGGGAGAATCATGGGTGCTTACACACTGAGAGTGGGAATGAAACTAGGCCAGCCACCCTGGCTGCCAGCATAAAAGTTCCTCAGAACAAGGAAAACAGGACTGCTGTCTGATCTATCAATGTAAGGCAGGGGTACTAAGACATTCGGGCTCATTGTTCCACTCTTCACTATAGCTCTGAAAGAGAACCAGCCAGGATGAGCAACCAGCACATGGGTGGGGATGAGAAATCAGGACACTGACACATCATGAGGGGTAAAGAAAAGTGAGATACACAGGACATGTGTAGACCTGGAGATCAAGATGCTAAGTGAAATATGCCAGTCTGAGGAGGACAAATGTCAGGTTTACTATAATATGCAGAAGCTATTGTATGTGTGTTGTTCATCATATATGCCTACATGTAAAAAAGAGAGAGGGGGGCTGGGAGGGAGAGAGAAAGAGAATATGCCAGAGAATGCCTGTATTCAACTGTTTGTGTGTGATTTTGTGTGTGAATCTTAGGACAGGAAAAGGAAAAGTGGACCAGTTCTAAGAGGGGAAAAAGAGATATTGTGGGCAAGAAGAGGGAGTCATAGTATGTAATGCATATGACACAACATGAGAGTGAGGAAACGGTTGGGCTTGGCAGGAAACATACATATGAGGGTGAGGAAGTAGAACAGGCCACTGCAAAGAGGATGGAAATATGACATAATCCATGCACAAGTACATACACACAAGTTTGCATGCACACACACAAACAACCATAATGAAGCACATTTATTTCAATTGATTCTCAAAAGAATATCTAAAATACAACATATTTTTTTAAAAAATTGAGTGCTAAACCAGAACAAGGAGATAATGAGGATAGATATCTAAGCCTAAAGACCCATACTACATCCCCAGATCCCAAAGAAAAATCTTATCAGGTAGCAAACACTGTAAACCCTACAGCAAATCATGAGGTAGAGACAGGAGAATTGCCTAAAATCTCCAAGGCCAGCTAGACTAATATATTACCTATCAAAACACCAGCAGAGACTGTAGAACAACAAGGGGAAAGGAGAGAACTACCTTCAAACATTTTTCTCTGAACACATGTGACCCTTATGGTGAGTGCCCAGCACACCAACCCAAGTACACACACTAAGAAATGCACATGTGCACACAGATGTACACACAACCACAGACACGGAAGCAAAGGTAATTAAAGACTAAATGTTAATATAAAATTTTACTCATCAGAAAACTAGTGTTTGTGAAGGATTGGTGGTTTTGACAGGGAAAAGTGACCTACAGGGGATTCAGGTTTCTTCAGGCACAGCTACAATTTTGAAAATTTCCAGAAATCATATTTCCAATGCATGAAATATCATTCCGATGGATTTTCAATTCCAAACACATGTTAAAATGGCCAAAGTTGTATTCTATGAATTCCTGAGTTGTATGGGATGAAAATTTTAATAAATTCATTAATCAATTATAAAAATAAGAAAATAGAGAGCTTTTGTTAAATGTAGGAAATAAAAAAAATCAAAACTAAGATCCAGCTCATGTGGTTATAATTTGGTGCCTCAACTCACTAGCCTACTCCATGGATTGGATCTGGATCATTTACACTGGTTTGATGAGTTCTGACTAACAGGAGAGCTGCCAGTTCATCTTTTTCTCTTCTCTGAATACTTGGAAGCCCACAAAGTCAGTGACTTAAGAACACACCAGCTTGGGAGTTGCTGCTCATACAGGCCTTAATTCCAGCAGTCAGGAAGCAGAGGCAGGTGAAACTCTGGGAGTTTGAGAGCAGCCTGGTCTACAACAGAGTGAGTTCCAGAACACCCAGGACTACCCAGAGAATCCCTGTCTCAAAACAAAAGAAAAATAACCAATCAGCCCTTTGAGAGGTTAGGGAGAGGGTGTAGGTCACTAAGGATATCTCCAGAGGGTCACCTGGATCACAGTGCTATCCTGATCTGGTGAGGAAATACAGCAGGAAAGACACATGGAAAGTGAAGCTGGAAACAGCTGGAATCACTAAGTATTCCTATGGCTACCAGGGATCTCGGGTTGAAATTGGTACAGCACAGTAGGAAGACTAAGCTAGACTGGGTGGGAGGTGTCTGTTCATGAGCAGTATCAGACTGTAAACATCCAAGGGGGAAATCATAGTTACTAGAACTTGCACTTACTGATCAGTCATCAACAATCAGGATTGGACTGCAAAGCAAAACTTTGCCATTGCTCTTCACCCTGAAACACAAGAGTAAAGTCCTTGCCAGTTATGGATGAGACAACTGGTCTCTGAGTCCTAGTGGAACCAAGTCCATGTCAAAATCAGGAATTCACCCATTCAACTTTCTCATGGTCCCTACACCAAAGCAAGTTAGGGATCATTTCACTGACAGGAGTGAGTACCAGTCAGGGCCTCTCTCTGCCTAGTGCATTCTATAGCTGTCAATTCAGAGCCATAATCTTCTCTCAGACCTGTGCCAGACAGATCCACTCCACCTTGTGAACACTGAGTTCCAGCCTGCAATTCTCCAGGCCCTCACTTCTGCTTCAAATAGGTCCTGACAGCAACAAGGAACAGCCAGCTGCTTCTGACACTTAGACATTCTACCTGATTTCCTGCCTGTGGTGGCATTTCACCTGTTCTTAGCACTGTCCTTTTCATTTGTATGGTGCTCTTGTGTCCCAGTCAACTTCTCAACAACATAGAGTAGAAGAAATCTTAAAGGGGCAAATATTATTGAGAGAATGCCTGCATCACATAGCCTACAGGAAAGATGTGCAGAGATTCTTTATTGGTGACTGCTATGGGAGTGTGCTATCTCACTGTGGAATGTGCCACTACTGGGCAGCATGTTATGTGAAGGAAAATAAGGTCAGCAATGCAGTCAGCAGCCCTTCTCTGTAGGCTCTCTTTTACTTGCTGTTTTCAGGTTCCTGCCCTATTTGAGTCCTGCCTTGACTTTGCTTCAAAGATGATCAAGGATCAGGATACATGAGCCACATAAACCTTTTGCGTCCCATGTCAGTTTTGGTCTTAGTGTCCCACACATGGATGCAAAGTAACCTACAACAGAGTTGTCTTTATTTGTACACTGGTCCTCAACAGGCAGTGGATGTTCCAAAACAGAACATGAAGAAGGAAGGGAGGCTGATAGACCCGCCCCCTTGGCAAAAGGGGATTGGTGGGCAGAACTTTGGGGGATGGGCAACCTCTAACTGCCACAAGCTGTTGTTTAACTTACATTAACTACACCACTGCCCAAGATGAGGTACTCAGATATGCAGCCTTTATCTCCACATGACATTTCTCCCTTTGGGGCAGGATAGTCTCAAGACAGGGCTTCTCTGTGTAGCCCTGGCTGTCCTGGAACTCCTTGGAGTAGATCAGGCTGGAAAGGAACTCAGAGATCCACCTGCCTCTGCCTCCCAAGTGCTGGAATTTAAGGTGTGCACCTCCACTACAGGGCTTCCTAATGGCATTTCTAACAGTTCAACTACCAAATGTGCAGAGCCCAGTGACCATCCACCGCCACCAGGCACAGCCATACTGGCAGATGGGAAGCAGGCTCTTTGGCCTAAGGGAACAAAGTTTAGGTGGGCAGGAGGACTTCATTTCACACATTCTACACAGCAGGGTGATGGTCATCCCAAAGCCATCTTTTCTAAGATGTTAAGAGCAACTGCCAGCTTCCTTAGGCCCTATCACCTTAATTAAAGACAGCATGGAGATCCATAACCCTTGGATTTAAGGGAAGTAAGTGGGTAGGGAGTCAGCCAAGTGTACCCTCTCCAGAGTTAAATCATAATGACTCTCCATATTCTGTGCCCAGGCCCAAACCTAATGGCCACCCTAGTTGAACACTGAAGAGGCAGTATTTAGGCTGCAGTTGACCTGGCCCATGAAACAGGTCCTGACCTGGATAAAAGTCACCATGAATGCCCTTGGGAAAGAATATGAAGGTGGCCAGAAGAAGCAGATCTAGGGGTTTTTTTTTTCCTTTCCTGAAGGCTGTCTACAAAGCTGAAATAGGACTCTTGAGGCATTCTTGTTCCCGTTTTTTTAATAATGGAAACTAAGTACCAAAGACTGAAACTTTACTAAGAGCCTAAACAGAAGCTGGCTTCCGTGCCAGGTGTCACCATATTAGTCAAGGCATCCAGGGGACATAACTCTAGGTGTTTTGCCTAGAAAGAGCTGCTGTAAGGTCTAGTGAAAGAATGATGGCATGGATGTACCTACCATTCTGCCACCCAGAATGACAGTTGTGAGTGAGACTCTTCTAGTGTCCAAAGCTTTGCTTGATGCACAGTGCCTCTGAGAGTGTGTTATGGCTGTCCAACTTAGGACAGGCATGTTTGAATGGGACATCTTTCACATTCTGCTCTTTCGGAGGACATATCCAATCACAGACCTAGGACAGTCACGGTGACCTCAGAGGATTGTTGAAAGAAAGGACAGTCCTCAGTACAGCAGGGTGAAGATACAGCCAGGTGCAAGGAACACCTCAAGGACATGTGTCCTCTGACTATGGATTTGATCCTGGCAGCTTTGTAGACCTTAAGAAAATTAAAATTCTGCCTAGCTTGTCCCTTACCAAGTATCCAGAACTTCTCTTCTCACCATCCCATGCAAGGGTCATAAAAACCCAGCCTTCTTTGTGACAGAGGCTAAAGTCAGGCCATGAGGAAGTGTGCATAGGATACATAGGGGAGTCGATTCTGATGGTGTCCTAGTTCTGCTGTGCCTATATAAGAAGGAGTATCTCAAGGAATGGTGAGAATGTGGGGTTTGCTTAATTGGCTTCTGTCTTCTAAGAACAACCTGGTGAGGATCTGTCACCTCTGAAACATAGGTCCTCCATCATGAGTTCCACTCTAGGCTTGTCCCTCAGGAGGACAATTACCCATCAAGGCAGAATGTTCCCCACCTTGGAAAAAGAAATATGGAAAGGCTTTCAACATTCTCTGAGGCTTCTTTTGCAAAGTTTCAAAAAGAGCTTTCCATAACTCAGAGAGCAGTGTCCTGAAGGAAGAGAAAGCACTGACTTAGGATGAGACCTCAGGCTCATCAGATGTTCAACACCAAAAATTCATTCATTCATTCTCTCCATCTCTTTCTCATGCCTCTCTTGCTTCCCCCAACCCCCTCAATCACTGTACTTAATCTTCAAAGTCACTCATTTTGGCGATCTCCCTCCTATAGCAGGATGTTTTTGGATTCAGGTCTCTGAGCTCAATTCCCTATGTCATAGCAGTAACAGAAACTTTGCCAGACTGCTGCCTCCCTCACAGAGCACCCAGCCTGCACTGCACTGTGCTGATCCCTTCTGCACTTTGGTGGTCATGGGTTCTTTCATACCTTGGGATCCCCATTCTGCAGCTGTGCATTGTTTTTCCTTATCAACTCCAACATCCAGATGATCCTGTTTGAGTGATCCATAGACTTCATTAAACCCACTGGGGTCCTACTGCTCCCTAGAAACACCCTGGAGGAATTTCTAAGTGAGTCTTCACATACCCCTGGGAACCTGTGAGGTTGGAAAATCTGATAGTCCACAACTAAGTAGCCCAGAATTGTCCTTCAGGTTACCTTCTCTACACATGAAGAGAATCCAGAAAGGGCAGAATTGTAGGGCCTACTCTTGTACACATAGAAAGATACCCTGGTCAAGGATTCCCCTGTACTTAGGGCCTAAGAACAATAGTAGTGAGATTAGTTCCTGGGAATCCTTTTAACGTGGGTTCAAGCTGAACCCCCATAGAGGATTACAGAGACAAAGTTTAGAAAGGAGGATTGGGTTACAGACTAAAGATAAGGGAAGGATCCCTGCACTGAAATGCTGTCCCCCAGCACTTGGGTGATCAGTCGGGGGTGGTGTGACATGGAGTGGATATGTGTTTAGGGCTGAGCTGGGCACTTTTACCTCATTGTCTTAGTATGAACACAGATACTTGGACACATACCTTGGCTGTCATGTTACAAGAAGAGTTCTCCACAAAGAGCTCATGGACATGTGTTCTGCAGCTTTCAAGGGAGGAAAAACAAGCATTTTTGAGAAGGAATAAACATACTAAGGAATGCAGGTTCAATTCAGTGGTAGTCACACAACAAATGAGGTTTCTGGGTCTCTTCATTCTGCAGCCTGCTGCCCCCTTTGATCCCTTGAATCAATTCTTCCTCCCATAGCATCTCGAAATGCTCTTTTATATAGCTGACACTGCATGCTGACTCTAGAGTAATATCTATTACCATGATATTGTCAACTGCATTTGGGAGGAATCTTGTATTCCATTATAAAGTTGATGTGCTTGAAATGTTATTTCAATCAGTTATGACAAGTGTATGATATTCATAGGATGTAAGCCTGGGAACGGTGCTATTTCAAAGAGAAACTATAATTTTCTTTCTCTCTGGAGTCTGACTTTTGTGCAGAGTAGAATTCAGTTTGTCTATGGTAGGCTAGTTTTGTGGACTCAGACATGTACTAATCTCTGTCAAGCTACTTCTGAGTGTGGATGGGCTTTGTGCAAGGATCTTTTTCACTTAATATGTCATGGTCTTAAGCCCTTGGCTTTTGCTCAGAGACCAAAGGAAAATGCATTTGCAATTAATACTCATCAGGTGACACATGAGTGGCTTTCCAGTGACACCCCTGCTTGGTTTACAGAGAATCCAGATTCTCAGGGTCGTCATATGATAAGGACTTCCCTCTGCATTTAAGTGCATGCTAAGCTCCTAGCCTCCCTACAGGAGGACTGTCTCTAAACATTATTCCCAAGGTGTTCGTGCCATACCATTTCAACCTGGGAAAGATTCAAGGATAGAACTCTTTGGAGCTGCATGCTCTAAAAGAACCCTGAAAGACAAGCTTTCATTCTCTCCTCTGCCTTTTCTTGGCTCCTCTCAGTTTGCAAGCAGGTTATTGCCAAATTGGCAAGGGCACTGCTCCTGAGAGTTTGCTGAACCTCGAACAAGGGTCAGCCACATAAGAACACTGGAGAAATGGGCCCTACCTGGGGATCTCATTCAGGGGACAACAGAAAAAAATGAAAAGCATAGAGACACTTTTGCCCTATGCCATGTCTTCAGGCAGGTGCTGTTCTAAGCACAGAGGCCTGAACAAGCATGAACTGCTGCTTCTTTTATGGGGAAAAACTGGAGAAGAAATTTTGGGGCATAGAAAGGTCTATGGTCAGGGTCCAAGTCTTTGTGAAAGTCCTTTTGCCAAGCCCAAGTTTATGCATGATGTTTTATGTCTCCATTATTCCCTCATACTCTCTCTTCTGTGCAAATGCACAGATGACATGTGTATCATACCAAAGTCACAGAACATGGAAGTCTTAAGATGCTGTGCCCTGAGAAGGTCTCACTTGGAATAGTCTGTGAACTTTGCTCACTCATATTTGGCAAACCATGATGTTTCTGAATATTTTCTACTAGGTGCCTTTCTTGAAGCAATTGTCAAAAGTTGGTACATGAGGGGCATTAGCTGACTAGAATTAAGATGTGAAACTTCATGGATTTCTGCTAGGATTTAGGCCTGTAGTTCACCTTGTATGTTCCCTATGCAGAGGACCTGTGTGCTCTTATCTCAGAGAGCATCCTGCCCAGACTCCACCCAACTTTAGTGTTGTATGACTCCCTCAGGACAAATTCTGGGGCATTAAAGGTCTCAAGGTCACAGGGTACTGCTCTAGGATTTATAGCAAGAACAAAGTCAAACATTTGATACTGCTGTCTGCATAAGGAGATGGTTTGGGCATTGTTTTGAGGCAGTATTTGAATGCCATTATGATCTCTTCAGATAGTTTCTGTGCCTTTTCTTCATGCAGTTAGGAAGGTTCTTCTGCCAGGATGAACATTCAATTATTATTTTAAAAAAATAGATGTCATCATGACATGGGATGTATGTTTATAGCTTTCAGGTTCCTGCAAGGCCAGGGTAGACTAATTTTATAGAGTTGAGCCCACACAAATATATGAAAAATCACCATATACTGAATCCTGAGGTTTTTCTTTCTGAAGAGGCTGGCCATGAAGTGAGGTTGAGTACATTCTGTTGCAGTAGATATTTTAAAAATAGCCCCTGGTCAAGCCAACTAAGCTGCAGTCGCTCTGCCTAGCTCGGCCACCATGTTCCATGCCCAGAGGCCACATGTGCACTGCAGTTAGAAATGGGCAGCCAAAAACACCAGCCCTGCCGCCCACCAGATGCCAATGTGGGAGATGGCTTGGGCAATCTTCCATGCTGTCTCTGAAAGGCTGGGCATTGTCCAGGCAATCCTGCCAACCACGCAGGCTTGGTACAAATGAGACTGTAATGCTTAGATTGTCCAAAGGCTTTATAAATTTGGTAATGACCAATAACAAGATGCCCATACAATCAGAGGTGTAACCCAATACCCAACCTAGATATACCAGCTACCTTTGACTGCTAGAGACAAAGGAACATCCACCTCCATGTCCCCCTCTCTGGTTCCCCGTTTCGATAGCTCCTCCTCCTTCTTCCTCTCCTTATTCCTCCTCTTCTTCTCCTTACTCCTCCCACCTTAGCTCCTCCTACAACCTTCCTTGACCTCTGATGAAAGACAGGTCCATGGAAAATCCCAACGTATAGACTAGCAATTAAACCAAGATAGGTACACAGGAGTCCTTTGTTTACAACAAAAGAAAGAGAAAAAAAAAACCAGCTCCCTGTACAGTAGGGACAAAACCCCAACCGAGACCACAGATGTATGCACATGGTGTTTCTTTTTCACTTACAATTCCCTCACAAATGCTCCATGTGAACAGGAAGTGGAGAGTGCCCCTCTCACCATATCAGCACAGTGGCAGTGTTGATATTAGCCTTCAGGGCCTCTTTCTTCCCAGTGAAAATGCTAATGACCCATGTAGGTGTTTGGATGAGGTTGGTCCCCATAGGGTCCTGTGTTTCAACACTTGATCCATGCTGATACATCTGTTTGGGAAAGATTAGGCAGTGTGGTCTTGGGAAGAGCTGTGTTCCTGGGGCTGGGTTTACAGGTTTCTAAATTCCAGGCCATTCCCAATGACTCATTCCTTCTCTGCCTCCCAGTTGTGGACCAAGTGAACGCTCAGCTGTTCCTCTCACAATGCCTTTGCTGTGCCACAGTAGACTCTCAGTCTGTAAATATGAGTCTGAAGTACACATTCACTTTTATAAGTTTGCTGCCTTGGTCATGGTGTCTTATAGGAGAAAAGTAAGGAAAATGCAAACTTTCGTAGCTGTCACTTCAGTGGATCATTTACTCATTCACAAGTCAAAAACTCTCAATACTTCAGTGGCCACTGCTGTTGAGTATGTCATATCATTTGGGGCTGCTAAAAAGTAGGTTATTTGAGGGAGAGGCAATCTATAGACCTATGCAGTGGGGATGCCCATGACCCAAAATACTGAGCAGTATGTCCTGATATCCAGTTATCAGAAGCTCCAGAAATGCATCTTTTGCAAACTGAAGCCAGTTCTGGATCAGGCATTTTGAGATCAGCTATCCTTGAGTCAACCCTTTTGTAAGTGACTCCACATGCATACTTCAACAAGGAGCTCCTGTGAACCCACTGGTTGAATCAACTAGACTAGGATAGAATAAACCTGTGGTCTGTTGTTGGCATCATATCTTGGTTGCACAGATATTTGTTCATGTCTACTCAATGAATGCCACCCAGCACACAGGTAAGAAAGGCAGTGTGGCATCAGTACTTCTCCATGCTCTGTACCAGTTGGTCCAGAGCTGTTGTAGTAATTATTTAAAATTGGCCACTGGTCAGGCCTATTGTCTAAGCTGCAGCGGCTCTGCCGAGCTCAGCTGCCGTGTTCCATGACCAGAGGCCACATGCATGCCACAGTTAGAAACAGCCTGCCAGAAACACCAGCCCTGCCACCCACAAGATGCCAGCGTGGGAGATGGCTCTGCCAATCTTCCATGCTGTCTCTGCAAGGCTGAGCATTTCCCAGACCATCCCACCAACCATGTGGGCTCAGTACAAAAATGAGACTGTAATGCTTAAATATTAATCAAAGGCTTTATATATTTAGTAATGCTCAATAACAATATGTCCATATAATTAGTTATTTCCCAATTAGCTAACTTAAATACAAGCTGTTAACCCGTGACTGCTCTCCATCTCTGTTCTCTCTAGCTCCTCCTCTTCCTCTCCTAATTCCTTACTCCTCCCACCTTAGCTCCTCCTACATATCACCCTTTCTGTTAAAATAAAAAAAAAACCTTTCTCTCAAAATACAATTAGAGCATAACTATACCAATTTGTATCAGTAAGGTACAAGATAGACCTATATCCAGTCCATCACTTTGTTGACTAAACAGAACTCTCTCTATTATCTCTCCTAACTAAAAGACTTAGTTCTGGCTTATGTCCTGGCTTTAGATCCTATAGAGTTGGTGTGGTTGTTCCCATCAGATAGCTGTAACCAACCCAGTGAGGTGTAACAGAAGGTGACTGGTGAATCCTGGTGAGTGAGCAGCTGAAATTGGGCAGCTAGGAGGTCAAAAGCAGGGGAGAGACTGATCCACAAAACAGTGCTGTCCCTAAGGGAGGCATGGGGAGAGCGCACATATTCATGTAGGGGCCGGCCCACTTCTAAACAGGCTCACTAAGGAGTACACTCCTGGACATACTAGTTTGCTCTGTATTAACAGGGGGTCAGGCAAGTTTTCTCCAGAGTGCTGCCTGCCTTGCCTGTAAAATTAAGGCATGTTAGTAGTCAAAACACAAGATGAGCAGAGTTTGGCTTGGTTGTTATATCATCATTAGAATAAGGAAGAGTCAAAGAATTAGCACTTCTCTCAAAGGGTCATTTTGAAGTTGACTAACCTCGAGGGTTTCTTCATATTTGGTGGGATAGTCATGAGCATGATAGAGGAAGCCTCTGAGCTAAAGGTTTGGGAGGAGAGAGGTTGGGAAAGACGGGGAGGAATGAGAGAGAAATGTACAAACAGAAACATTGAGAGGTGGGTGGGTTAGGTTCATTCCTGAAGCTCAACACACTTTACTTACTTCAATCTCTTTTAATGTATAAATTATAGCTGGATTTTGTTTTTTTTTAAATAGTGATTGTGATTTTGTGTGAAACTAGTGATACGGCTTAAAAGAACTTACCCCGGGCTGGAAAGATGGCTCAGAGGTTAAGAGCACTGACTGTTCTTCCAGAGCTCTTGAGTTCAATTCCCAGCAACCACATGGTGGCTCACAACTATCTGTAATGGGATCCAATGTCCTCTTCTGGTGTGTCTGAAGACAGCTACAGTGTACTCATATAAATAAATAATATTTTTAAAAATTAAAAAAAAGAACTGACCTCTTTGTCCAAATTTAGGAGGAAAAGCAGCCTCTTTGTCCAGCTGTCATTCATACTTTTAAATTTCTCAGTGCACACATTATGGCTCCAATCCTGCCATCTCAGGATTGGCGAGTTCTTTCCAATGGACTGCTCGTATGTCAGTGAAGACAACTAAAGGTTCAGGAATGCTAAAACTATGGAGACACTGAAGACAGGAGCAGCTTGGGTTCTCTCCACTCCCCAAGCAGGGGAACAGCAACTGACAGCCCAAAGGTGCAGCCTGGTGTCTTACCAGTCTTTAGGTGACCAGAGATCTATCTTAAAGGGACAGGCACTATTAATCAGGCTTTCACTTGAGATATGGCACTGAGAAACTTGAAGAGGAATTTTCCTTGGCAGTGGGAGCTGAAACTAAGAGGAAGTGGGTGCTGAAAGGGCCATTCAAACTCAAGGTTTGTGTTAACAAAATGTAACACATTGTCAAGATTGTGGCTCCATGTGTCCTTCCTGTAGGATGAGAGCCTTCAGACTGTGTACTTGGTGAGGTTCCTGTACTGCCCTGAAATCCAGGCTAGCTTGCAGTTCTCATGTACAAGGTTTCCCTGTCTGCCCTCAGCCCAAGTTCCTGGATTTCCCAGAGACTTCTCTCCACCTCTGTGTGCATCACTCCAGGAACTCTCCTTTTCAGTCTTGGTAGTTAGTTCTCCCTTATACCCAGGTGAGCTTGAGCAAGCAGAGCTCTACACACCTGTGTTAAAGCAAACTTTTCATCTGTACTTTATTTTACTCCATAACACCCCAAGCCTTTTCTGTTGGAGATTCAGCTCATGGCTGCTGCTAGACAAGGGCTCCACCAGTGAGCTGTGTGCCCAGCCTGCAGTTTCTTAATGTAATATCTGTAGCATCAGTGGCCAGTCCCTACATTCTGAGTTGAGGTTGGTGAGAGATCAAATCAAACAATGAAAACAGCCCACAAACTTTTTCCAACATGGTAGTTCTTCCCAGAAGCCTGCCAGAGAATACTGGTTCTCTCCAGCGTAAGCTGAGGGGGAAAATCATCATCTGAGGCAAAATTTGGTTTTGTGAAAGTAAAAGTTGCTAATTATTAATAATCTTTACTCCCCTTGATTCTTTGTTATTCTGGAGCCAGAAACCTATGGCTTCAGGCAAGTTAATACCTGTTGCTTAACAGTGGGCATTAGTGTGGGGGTGGAAAAAGTTAAAGGATTTATTACTAGTGCTCCCTTCTCTGGGCAGTTAGCCAGGAGCCCTTCACTGGATAGGCTGGTTAACTCTTTGTGAACTAGAGAGGAATGAAAGGAAAAATAATTAAATTTTGTACACAGGCAAATATGCACAGACACATGTGCATTCATACACACACATTCTATCCCAGCAATCTGTCTCAAGTCCACAAGCATTCATGCATGCTTACATGTATATACATATACCTACATATGTACATATAAACAGACAGACATATATATTTGAATAGATAGAGGAATAGAAGGATGGAAGGATTTAGCAAAGCTCCCCAATCCAGCCCCACCATCTTTATTTCTTTTCTCTGGCCTTTTCATAGACAAAGAAATCATAGAAGAATATTGCACAAAATGAGAGTTAAAAAGGACGTTGCTATTTAGTTCAAAGCAGTGTTTTATTCTGTAAGAGCATTATGAACTCAAAGCAACTCTTTCTACAAGGTCTTGCATCCTCATATTGCACACCAGTGGCTTCATTGTTAATGTGAACTAGAATGGTTTTCCTTGATCACAAACCTGTCCCAAGACTGTTTGTCCTCTTTTTCGTGTAAGTATGGAGCTCATTGTATTTCTTAGTATGCAACTTTTATTCAATATTATGAGAAATGGAAACATTCTCTTCTTGATTATATGTCTCTACCAAACCAAAACCAACTTAAACCATCTGTTAAATCTTTCTTCCTAAGAACAAATCAGGAATTCAATAAAATTATTAATTCACCTAAACAGCATTAATTCGGGAAAGTTCATTTTTATGTTGATCTGTACGAAGTCTACTCAATAGGGTGGGCTAGGGTCCAGGAATTATTACACTAATTCAATAATGACAGGAAAGGCATAGCACTTGCAAAAAGCCTTTCTGAGATGAAGTCTCTTTGGCACATTGCCTCTCACAGCTCAGCCATCTTGGTTCAAGCAAAAACTTAGGCTATGTCCAGGAAGGCCACCTGCTGGCTTTAGTCCTTCCTAAATGGCTCCTAACAGTACTTTACACAGCTTCCCATCCCTTCTTTATGCTTTATTGCATGAACTTTCCTGATCTGTTAGGCAGGGTGCCTAAGAATTGAACAGAAATTACAGATTCGATGGCATACTTCTATCTCTGCACAAATATCTGCAATATCCAACTTGATACACTCTTATCTTGCATTCTAAGTAACTGAAAATTTCTACCCTAAAGTAGCAGGATCCTGTCTTCTACTGATTCTACTCTTAACACGAATAGTGTTTTAGAAATTTCAATTCTGAGATGTTTCTTGCCAAACCCAGAGATTTTTGTTCCAGTTAAGGTTTTTACAGGCAGGCATGATGGCAACTGGCAAGAGATGTTCTGTGTACTGGAGGAAGGCACTTGGCAAGAGATGGCCTATGTATAGGCATGAGAGTAACTGGAGAAAGATGTTCTATGTGCAAGGAAGAAGGTAGTTGGAGAGAGATGCTTTACATACAGGGAGGAAGGCAGTTGGAGATAAATGCCTATGTCCAAAGAGGATACAAGGTGGTGACAATGCTCTATGTTCAACTATTCTTCACATCATCTGTACTATTAGGGATGGATTAGACACTTGGATTCTAGCTATGTTTTGCTCATCCATAGAGGCATCTACCAAGGAGAGGGGGAAATCCCTATGGAATAATTGCCCCATAGTAAAAGAGTGCTTCCCAATTTTGATAGCTAAATACTCTCTTTATTCTGATATTTCTAAATGAGGGCCCCCCCCCAAGAGACACTCATCCTTCTATAGAAATCCTGCCATGTACTAACTAGTAGAATGTTTTTCCTTATGTTGACACTGGGACACATGGGGACCCAAATGCAGATACAGATGTGATTTTCCTTGTGTGAATTCAAAGGAATCAAAATGGATAAAGTTTCACTGACAATTTTAACCAGTCATGTTTGAACATTTGAATAAAGAACCAACTGTCTATCCAGCCACTAAATATATGATGTTAATTTTGGACCATGAACCTCTAAGCAGGCTGCAGACTTCCTTACTCCAGCAGAAACAGGCCAGAGAGGCTCCTGGGTAAGAAAATGTCTGGAGCTCTTGTTGTCCATGGGGCAGAGTGGCTGGACAACTGTCCTCTATGTAGCATCTGCTGAGTCCACCAAGTGACTGCATTACCTGCTCCATCCTAGTGCACTTTACTTCCCTGTGTGAGGACTGAGAAAAGAAAGATACAGAACAGTAAAGAATGGTAACTGCATTCCTCAGCCCCTGTGAACAGTGTTCATTAGGATAAGAAGGGTAACCTTGTTGGAAAGATACAGATGGCTCAGCAGAGCATGTGTTTTCTTCCTCCCCTGGTGGTCACAGCTATGGGACAGGGTATCTGAGGGAGGGACCCTTTTGTGCTTGTTCAAACAAGAGAAAAGTTAACTACTGCACAGCAAGAGGTATTTTGTCACCATCTCTGCCACCGCCTCTGCCTCTGCCACTGCCTCCACCACCACCACCACCACCACCACCACCACCACCACCACAACAACAACAACAACAACAACAACTGACTTGATAGAGGGCTACAAAAGAATTCACATTTTGAGAGCCTAATGGCCAGGCATGTCTGCTGAGGCTATGGTATATATAATGGCCTTGTCATCTTCTCAGCTGGCTGAAGAAATAGGAGGTGCTGGTTTGAGGAAAGACAGGAGCCTCTCACAGGGATACCCCACTCCTGGTTCCAGTTTGTCTTAGTCAGGCTTTGTATTCCTGTACAAAACATAATGACCAAGAAGAAAGTTGAGGAGGAAAGGGTTTATTCAGCTAATATTTCCACATTGCTGTTCATCACCAAAGGAGGTCAAGACAGAAACTCACATAGGGTAGGAACATGGGGGCAGGAGCTGATACAGAGGTCATGGCGTAGTGCTGCTTACTGGCTTGCTTCCCCTCACTTGCTCAGCTTTCTTTACTATAGAACCCAGGACTAATGGAGCAGAGAAGGCACCATCCACAATGGGCCCTCAAACCCTTGATCACTTATTGAGAAAAGGGCATACAGCTGGATCTTATGCCGGTATTTGCTCAAGGAAGTCTCCTTTCTCTGTAATAACTCCAGCTTCTGTCAAGTTGACACACAGAACCAGCCAGTAGAGAGAGCCTTATGAGTGATGGCAGCACTCTTGGGGCAGAACCACCCTGGGGTTCCTGAGTCAAATCTGTGAGTCATGTAACTGTTCCCAGCTGACATGCACACAGATCTCTGTATCCAGCCTCACATCTATATCATATTTGGAATATGCCATCAGCATCTGTTCTACCTGCCTTGCTGTCTTCAGATTTATAATATCGGGGAGGGAGAAGACTAGGTCTCCCAGCAAAAGGCTTCAAAAGACTGGGTTTTAAGCCTCAGACTGTTTTAAAGCTGGGGATTTAACATCCTGTAGGAACCTACAGGGAATCCCTGGCTCCAGTGGCTTACACCTAGACTTGGTAGATTGAGAAGCTTGGAGAATTTGAACCATGCCAAGTCAACATTGTAGAGGGACACTAGGAAAAGCAACTCAGCATTGTCCTCATAAACAAGCTGAAGCCACACACTTTATCCTTGACAAAAATAACAGGTCAGTCTTGTACCAGTGAGCATATACCTAGGGTAGGAAGCATACCACCCCTAAAGGTCCCATGTTGCATGAGGTACAAATAATAGGGCCTGTCTCTTCCTTTTGTAGCAGCCAAAGAGTTCTTCACTAAGAGGACCCATGGCTGCTACAAGCTGAAGCCATTTGGATGAGCTGAGCTACAAGGTCCAGCAGCTGGTACTTCAGTGACATGCCTGGGGAAGAACCTAGAATGTACCTTTCCCCCATGATGTTCATGGCTAGGCATCCTGTCTGCATCCACTGCAGCATCACAAAGTTACCTCCTGTTGTTCCTTCATCAAGTTTAAGGGGTTTGATGAATTCCTCTGTCCTCTGGAAGATGCTCTGTTGGATTAGTGTCTGGCAGCAGACTAGCTGGGCTGAAGTTAACAGAATTGGATATGGTGGTGGTCCAGGAGAAGTGTCTGATTATTTGAGCTTTGTACATCCTCTGTTGCCCCAGAGGAGGACCAATACAGCATGTAATGTGGACCCCCTTTGTAATCACTGACATAGCACCAGGCATCCTTCTTTCTTCTTCCTCTTTTGGTATCTCTGGCTTCCCCTCTGGGTTCTATTTATGCTTTTCTCTTTCACAGTCATGGTTATTCTAAACCCTTTGAGCAATCTCCAGCTATCAGTACCTATTCATATGCTCAAACTTTTTAAACTTTTGAAGTTTATTTTTTTCCATGATACAAGGCAGATCACACAAAAAAGCAAAATTTCCTAGTAGTACCCATCAATTCTATAATGAGGTTGGCAAATATTGTCCATGGCCTAATGATCCTGGTAAGTGTTGGGGACCCAGGCAGGTTAGAGGCAGGTCAGAGGGAAAGGTGGAGATATTCTTTGGGGGCTGCACTATTTGGTTTAAAAGAAGGCAGCAACGAAGCAGTCATAACTGGGAATCAGCGTTCACCATACAGAAGGGAAGAAGGTCAGTTTTGTACTAGGATGTACAGGTTTTGTTTTCTCTTAGTTAAAAGACCAATACAAAATTGCTAAAGTCCCTGATAAGAGGGGCAAGTCTTTAGTGAGCTGTGTGTCTGGACAGGTGCGAGACAAGAAAGCCACTCTTCAGTGCAGAAACCTGGTCAGTACAGCTGAGGTATCCTAGTCACCAGGGTCCAAACAACTGAAATCATCAATGGGGAACCTGATTCCAAACCAAGGACAATCTATTTCAGCAAGGTCTGGAGAGTTTCACGCTAAAGAGACATCATATGCATGTTCTCCTGCAAAACTCCCATGGGGCATATCAGGCACTGCCCAACATTACCACTTGGCATTCTTCGTTATAAAATAGCAGGAGCCCCACTGCCTAAATCACATTCATAGCCTGAGAAGGGTGTGTATTGCCCTCAGTAGGAGCAAGTGTGGGAGACCTGCCACTGGCACCTATTGCCCATTCAGTGGTGTGGACAAGAAAGGGATACCCTCCTCTACCCTGTACCTCCCCACCTAAAACAAGCAGGAGACTTGGCTCTAGTGTGAGCAGGAGAGCTGCCCCTGCCACTCACTTGCTACAGCACTTGGGCGTTCAGGCCCTGGACCTTGCCTGGGCAGCACAATAGAGGTAGCCTTGAATGTATGGGTTGTGTATAAGCAGGCCCCAAGCATCCTGCCTGGGAATCTCAATTGTCTTCTAGGCAATTGAGAGGATGAGGAAGAGATTCTTCTTCATTCCTTCATCTCTTGATATCTATGGAAGGTAGGAGATCTGGCCCTGTGACCATCTGTAACAGAACTGGCCATGTCCCTCACTAGCTGTAATACTCGGGAGATAAAGACTGGCACCTTAGCTGAGCAGCAGGTTTGAGATGGCCCTGTTTGGAGATAATGCTTGTCAACCTCTATCAACAAAGGCCACTGAAGCACTCTGCTGTGTGTAATTGTTAAAAATTGTTAAATATCAGTCTCATCAAACCACTGAACAGAGAAGCTCATCTCATTTTTAAGAAAATGGTAGGGTCCCAGTTGCCCAAAGTGGAGACTGCCACTATGGCTTATATCCTGTTGTGCTTGTTCCATTTCTTGCTCTGATATCACAAAGAGCCATGTGAGACTGTAAACTAGTCTTGTCTTCCCTACAGATCAGAGAGCTAGAGTTGGTGACCTGTGGGACTTATTCACAGGCTGGGCATGCCACTCTATTTAATCACTGTCAGTATCACCCCATCTGAGGAAGCATCTTGAAAGAGATGGATGAAAAGATTGTCTGGGGGACCTGCAACATCTCAGCTCATGTCTACGGGCAAATTAAATGTGCTTTTGAAATCCCTGTAAAAAAATACAATTAACCGATAGGCTAGAAGTGTTTTCATGACTGCCATTGCTTTACACTGTCCCAGGAAGAAGAGCTGATTCACTGCATGTGCCCTACATTCTGGAGATGTGGCTGCCTCATGTGTATATCTCTTCCTGTAGAAATAAGAAGGGGAAATTCCCCTGCCACCTGAGGAAGACTCTGACAAGAAAACCTCATCACCCTCTGAGAATATTGGGTGTTTAAAGAGACAGAGAAATAGAATCAGGCCTTGCCTGTCAAGATTCAGTTGCTTAACAAGGGCTCCAAAGACCAAAAAACCACAATATATTTTCTAAAAAAAAAAATGGTTCTTCTGAAAGAGACAGGATACAGAACCCAATGAAAAGGTAAATGAGTATGGGAGGGTGCATCACAACCTTCACATTGTTCACTACACCATCCTAACATCAGTAGACTCTTCCAGGTTCTAGTAACATCAAACTAGTAACATCAAACTTGTCCATCTAGTTACTTAGTGTGCTCCAGGAGGAAACATGTTTGACCTGATAATGGAGGATGGCCTGCTGCAGGAGGAAAAGACAATGAAATACTCAAGACAGACTGTGGAAGCCATAATGTACTGCCACAACCTTGACATTTTCCATCCAGACATAAAAACCCAGAATATCCTCAGAGATGCAGAGGGTAAGGTGAAGTTGATAGAACTGTCCTGGCCATCAAATGTAGACCTGGACCGTTATTGAATTGGCTTTGAGAAATCAAGGGCTGATATGGCCAGAGTTCATACTAGGGGAGCCATATTGTGTCTAGGAGGCAGATGTGTGGAGTCTGAGTATGTTCCTCTATTTTTGTCACCACTGGCTACCACCCCATCAGAGGAAGCATCATGAAGGAGATTGAGAAGAAGATTGCCATGGGGACCTTTGACATTCCAAATTATGTTTCTGGGCAACTTGAAAACCTAATTCACCAGATCCTCACAGTTTTCCTAGAGATGAGGCTCTCCACTGTGGTCATTAAGAGACATCCATGGTTCATGAAATGTGAACTATGTATCCCAACTGTGACCTACCTAGTTTCCAATATTATAGACATGCTCTGTGGCATAGAGTTTAATACTTACGAGATCTTGCAGTCCCTGCAAAAGAAGAAATATGATGAATGAATGAGGATGTATTTGATTTTAAAAGAACAGGTACACAAAGTGTTTGAGCATGCATCTACCATTACAGCCAAGCCTATAGATCCATGCACTACACTAAACCCATCACCAGCAAATACCTCTAACTCTGGTCTTCCCATAAATAGAAGGGACAGTGAGCCCAACTTTGGCTTCCTCCACATCTGGCCATCATGAGAGCATGGGCCTGATGCACTGACACTATCTGGACACAAGATGGAAAGAAGTCCTTCCATGCCTGCCTTTGCTTCATAAAGAAGAGCAGATTTACTACTTCTGTCCTCCATTCTACCACTCTAGCTGCCCCATGTGACTGCAGCAGCATACCAGAAGAGGAAGTGCCCTCGTCACACGAAGAAGACTGAAAATGTCATCACCCCCTCAAAATATTGGGTGCTTCAAGAGACTAAAAAAGAGACTTAAGCCTTGCCTGTCAAGACTCTGGTGCTTCTGAAAGGCTCCAAAGACAACACAAAAACAATAACAAAAACAACAAAACACCATATAGCTTCCAACAGAGTGGCTCTTCTGAAAGAGGCGGTCACAGAACCCAATGACAGGGTAAACAAGTATGGGAGGGTGCATCACACCCTTCAAATTGTTCAACATCCTAAGATAATTAGCCTCTTCCAGATTCTACCAATATCAAACTTGTCCATATAGTTACTGAGTGTGCTCCAAGAGGAAACATCAAATAATGGGGGATGGCAGGATGAAGAGGCAAAGAAAACATTCTGAGAGACTGTGGTAGCCATAATATACTGCCACAAGTTTGACATTTTCCATCGAGACATAAAACCCCAGAATATCCTCAGAGATGCAGAGGGTAAGGTGACCTTGATAGAACTGTCCTGGCCATCAGGGTCAGACCAAGCCATTTACTGAATGGGCAATGTAGGACCAAGGGCTTTTATGTCCCACAGCTCATACTGCAGAGCAATATTATGGCTAGGAGGCAGATGTGTGGAATCTGAGCATGTTCCTCTATTTTAGCACCACTGGGTACCAGCCCTTCTGAGGAAGCACCATGAAAGAGACTGAGAAGTAGATTGCCACGGGGAACTTTGAAATTGCAAATTATGTCTAAACTGGAAACCTCATTCATCAATTACTCACAATTTCCCTAGAGATGAGGTTCTCCACTGAGGACATCATTTAAGAGACATCTCTGGCTCATGAATTGTGAACTATGTATCCCAACTGTGACCTACCCAGTTTCCAACATTATAGACATGCTCTGTGGCATGGAGTTTAATACCTATGAGATCTTGCAGTCTCTGAAAATGAAGAAATATGATGACTGAATGGGGACAGATTTGATTTTAAGACTATAGGTGCACAGTGTTTGAGTATGCATCTTCCACTTCAACCAAGCCTTAGGATCCGTGCCCTATACCATCTCCATCACAAACACATATCTCTAACTCTGTTCTTCCCGTAAGTAGAAGGGAAAATAAACCCAACTTTGCCTTCCTTCACATCTGGCCCTCAGGAGAGCATGAGCCTATTGCCTTGACACTATCAGGACACAAAGTGGTCAGAAATGTCTCCATGCCTCCCATTCCCCTACATTGTCCAAAGAAAAAGACCAGCAGCACCTCTACCTGTGCTCTCCATTCTGGAGCTGTGGCTCCCCCATGTGTCTGCAACAGCATATTGAAGGATGAATTGCCTGTGTCACCTGAACAAGACATACAAACATCAAATCCTCCTCAGAACATTGGGCGTTTCAAGAAAATCAGCAAGAGAATCAGGGCTTGACTTCCAAGACTCTGTTCTTTCCCCTGTGCTTGAAAGACAAAAAAACCCAACATCTTCCAACAAAAGTGGCTCCCCTGAAAGAGGCAGGTGCAGAACCAATGAAAGGGCAAGCATGTATCAGCAGTACATCACAACCTACACCTTGTTCCCTACACTATCCTAACATCATTATTAGCCTCTTCCATGTTCTTGCAAGATCACAGTGGTCCATCTAGTTACTGAGAGTGATCAAGGAGGAAAATTCTTTCACCTGACCATGGAGGGTTTCCATCTTCAGGAGACCGAGGCAAAAAGAAAATATTCAAGCATACAATGTTAGTCATAAAGTACTAATAAAACCTTGACATTGAGACAGGAAATTCCAGCTTTTTCTCAAAGACAGAGAGGGTAATGTGAAGGTAGTAGACTTTGGTCTTGCCATCGAGTGCAGACCAAGCACCTTACCAAATGGCAATGTGGGAACAAGGACTTTTATGCCCCAGAGTTTGGTCCATGGGAGCCATAAGATGTCAAGGAGGCAGATATGTAGAGTATGGGCATGCTACTCATTTTTATCACCACCGGGTATCATAAGTTCAGAGCAACTACCATGTAAGAGATCAAGAAAAACATTTCCATAGGGACCTGTAACACTGCAGTTCAAGTCTCTGTGCAACTTGAAAATGTGACTCACCAGATCCACTGAGTTTTTCCAGAGGTGAGACCCTCCATTGACGACACTGAGAGACATGCATATGTCATGAAATATAAACGAATTATCCCAAGTGAAACTGTTCCACATTACAATATTATAGACATGTGCTGAGGCATAGGGTTAAAATGCCAAGGAAATCTTGGAATCCCTGATACAAATATGGTGACATGATGGGTACATATTTGAATTTCAAAGAACAGGACACAAGGTGCTTGAAAATGGATCTCCCACTTGAGCCAAGCCTGAGGAAATTTGTACTACACCAACCCCACCACAAGCACATTCATCTATCTTTGGTCTTAGCCTCAAGAAAAAGTCAAGTGAGCCCAACTTTGGCTTCATCCACATCTAGCCCTCAGAAGAACATGGGCCTGTTGCCCTGACACTATCAGGACATGAGATGGCAAGAAGTGTTTCTATGCCTGCCTTTGCTTCATATTGTCCCATGAAGAAGAGCAGATCCACTACCTGTGCCCTCCATTCTGCCACAGTGGCTGCTGCCATGTGACTGCAGCAGCATATCAGAAGAGATAGTGCCCTTGCTTCATGTAGAAGGCTCTGAGATGAAAATCTCATCACTCAGAATATTGGATGCTTGAAGAGATTGACAAAAAGATTCAGGCCTTGCCTCTCAAGACTCTGGTGCTTTTTGAGGGCTCCAAAGACAAAAACTCACCATATACCTTACAACAAAGTGGCCCTAGTAAAACAGGCTTGATAGACATGTGCTGAGGCATAGGGTTAAAATGCCAAGGAAATCTTGGAATCCCTGATACAAATATGGTGACATGATGGGTACATATTTGAATTTCAAAGAACAGGACACAAGGTGAAACATGATACACAGTGAAAGTGTAAACAAGTATGGGAGGGTGCATCACAACCTTGATATTGTTCACTGCACTATCCAAATATCATTAACATCTTCTAGGTTCTAGTACATTAAAGCAGTCCAGCTAGTTACTGAGTCTTCTCCAGCAGGACACTTCTTTAACCTGTTAGTGGAGGATGGCCTGCTGCAGGATGAAGAGGCAAACAAAATATTAATGCAGATAGTGTCAGCTATAAAATCTTGCCACAACCTTGACATTGTTCATCGAGACAGGAAACCCAAGCTTTTCCTCAAGGATGGAGACTGTAATGTGAAGGTAGTACACATTGGTCTGGCCATCAAGTGCACATCCAACGCCTTACTGCAATGGCAGTGTGGAACCCAGCAGTTTATGCCCCAGAGGTCTTACTAGGGGAGCCATTTGATGGCAAGGGTACAGATGTGTGGAGGCTGGGTGTACTACTCTATTTTACCTCCACTGGGTGTCACTCCTTCAGAGGAAGCTACATGAAAGAAGAAAAGAAAGCTATAGCTATATAAAGATTGGCACTGGGACCTGTGATATTCCAGCACACATTTGTGGGCAACTTGAAAATCTAATTCAACATATCCTCTCACAGTTCCCTCAGAGATTAGGCCCTCCATTGAAGACACTGAGAGAAATCCATGAGTCATGAAAAGCAAAGTAAATATTGCAAATGGGACCTCTCCAGAGTAAACCAATAAATACAGTCATGCTCTTAGGCATGGGGTTTAAGACCAATGAGATCTGAGATCTTGGAACCCATGAAAAAGCAAATATGGTGAACCAATGGGTACATATTTGATTTTAAAAGAGCAAGCACACAAGGGGCTTGAGCATGGAACTGCCCCTTCAGCCAAGCCTGTGATTCCATGCCCTGTGCCACCCTCATCACCAGCACACTGCTATATCTCTGATCTTCACATAAAGAAAAGGTTCTGTGAGCCCATCTTGGCCTCTTCTACATCTTGCCCTCAGTACAGCATGGGTCTGTTGCCCTGACACTGTGAGGACACAAGATGGCAAGAAGTGCTTCCATGCCTATCATTGCTTCACATTTTTCCAAGAACAGCCAAGAAACTGTGCCTCCATTCTGGAACTATGTTGGCTGCATGTGTTGGCACCAGGATATAGGAAGAGGGAATGACCCTGCCACATGGGGGAGACTCTTAACAAGGAAATCTCATCAACCTCTCAGAATATTGGGTGCTTAAAGAGACTGCACAAGAGAATCAGGCTTTGCTGGTCAAGACTCCATTGCTTCTCGAGGGTTCTAAAACAAAAAACAACCATCTATCTTCCAAGAAATTGACTCCTCTGAAAGAGGAAGGACATAAGAACCCAGTGAAAGGGTAAACAAGCATGGGAGGGTGCATGACAACTTTACGATGGTTGACTACACAATCCTTACATCAGTAGACTCTTCTAGGGTCTAGTAAGGTCAAACAGTCCATCTAGTTGCTGAGTGTGCTACAAGAGGAAACTTCTTTGACCTGATAATGGAGGATGACCTGCTGCAGGAGGAAGAGGCAAAGAAAATATTCAGGCAGATAGTGTCAGCCTTACTGCCACAACCTTGTCTTTGAGACAGGGAACCCCAGCTTTTTCTCAAAGATGGAGAGGGTCATGTGAAGGTAGTAAACTTTGGCCTGGCCATCAAGTGAAAACCAGGCACCTTACTGAAATGGCAGTGTGAGAATGAGGGCTTTTATGCCCCAGAGGTGGTATTAGTGGAATGTATGATGGCAAGGAGACAGATTGTGGAATCTGGTCTGCTACTCTATTTTATCAATGATGAGTATCATAAGTTCAGAGTAAGGACCATGAAAGAGATCTAGAAAAAGATTGCCAAGGGGATAGGTAACATTGCAGCTCAAGTCTCTGTGCAACTTGAAAACATAATTCACCAGATCCACTGAGTTCCCCCAGAGATGAGGCCCTTTATTGAAGGCATTAAGAGAAATCCATGGGTCATGAAATGTGAAGTAAATATCACAAATGCAATGTATCCATATTAAAACAATATAGACATGCTCTGAGGCATGGGGTATGAAACCATTGAGATTTTGCATCTATGTAAACAAACCATGGGGAACCAATGAATAAACATTAAATTTTAAAACAGCAGGTAGACAAGAGGATTGAGCATGAACCTGTGACTTCAGCCAAGCCTGTGGATCCCTGCCCTATGCCACCTCCATCACCAGCACATCCCCTTATTTCTGGTCTTCCCCTAAAGAGAGGGCCAGTGAGCCCAACTTTGGCCTACTCTATATCTGGCCCTCAGAAGAGTACTGGCCTATTGCCCTGACAGTATCAGGATACAAGATGGCTAGAGGTGCATCCATGCCTGCCATTGCTTTACATTGTCCCAAGAATAAGAGCAGAGATACTGCCTGTGCCCTCCATTCTGGAACTGTCGATAACCCATGTGTCTGCAGCAGCATATGAGAAGAGGAAATGCCCCTGCCACCTTAAGTAGGCTCTGACAGTGAAACCTCATCACCCCTTAGAATATTGGGTGCTTCAAGAGACTGCAGAAGACAATCAGGTCTTGCTTGTCCAGTATCTGTTGCTTCCTGAGGGCTCCAAAACCAGAAACCCACCATATAAACATGTTCCAAGAAAATGGTTCTTCTGAAAGAGGCAGGACACACAACCCAGGGAAAGGGGTAAACAAGTATTGGAGGGTGCATGACAACCTTGACATTGTTCACTACACAATTCTTTTTTGTTGTTGTTGTTGTTTTTTGAGACAGGGTTTCTCTGTGTAGTCCTGGCTGTCCTGGAACTCACTCTGTAGACCAGGCTGGCCTCGAACTCAGAAATCCACCTGCCTCTGCCCCCCAAGTGATGGGATTAAAGGCGTGCACCACCACCCACTGGCTCACTACACAAGTCTAACATCAGTTGACTCTTCTAGGTTCCAGTAACATCAAAGCAGCTCCATCTAGTTACTGTGTGCACTCCAGGAGGAAACTTCTTTGATCTGATCATGGAGGATGTCATGCTGCAGGAAGAAGAGGCAAAGAAAATATTCAAGAAGATAGTGTCAGCCATAAAGTATTGCAGCAACCTTGACATTGTCCATGAAGAAAGGAAACCCCCACATATCCTCAGAGATGGAAAGGGTAATATGAATGTAGTAGACTTTCACCTGGCCATCAAGTCCAGAACCAACAACTTTCTGAAAGGGCAGTATGGGACCAAGAGCTTTTATGACCCAGAGCTTGGACTACAGGAGCCAAAGATGGCAAGGAGGCAGATGTGTGGTGACTGGGCATGATACTTTTTTTTTTAATCACCACTGGGTATCACCCCATCAAAGGAAGCACCATGAAAGAGATGGAGGAAACCATTGCCTTGCAGACTTGTGACATAGCAGATCATGTCTCTGGGCAACTTGAAACCTAGTTAACCATATCCTCACAGTTTTCCCCAGAGATGAGTCCCTTAGCCGAAGAAATAGAGAAACATCCAAAAGTGTGGGGCCTTGGAAGGTTATCCTGGTTCTTGGGTTGTGGGTGTTCGGCCACGCCCCCAGAACCCAGGCTCCTGATACAAGGTCTAATCTCCATTCAACCTGCACCCTTCAGTCACGCAGGGCACAGATAGAGGGCATAATTAACAGGTCTCCTTTTGCAAAGATTAAAATATTAATGAGTTATGTAAAGGCCGGGAGGCGTAGCTAATTTAAGTTATCCCCTTCCCTTTTCCCCCTCCCTATAAAAGCCAGGCTTCCCTGGAGCTTTTGGGGGGAGCCCGAACCATCTACACGCATTCACCACCCCATGAACAATAAAAGCTTTGGAAAACTCCTTGACTCCACGTGTCTCCTGGGCCTGCCGCCAGGTTCCCAACCTTTGGAACACTGAACCTTCTCAACGCAGGCGCTGGCCTGCCTGAGGCAGCTGTGTGAATTTGGGACTCTCTGCCAAGGACCATCCTAACATCAGTGGAGTTCTAGCAACATCAATCCAGATTCTAGTAACATCAAAGTGGTCCATCCATTTACTGAGTGTGCTCAAGGAGGAAACTTCTTTGACCTGATAAAGGAGGATGGCTCCCTTGAGGAGGAAAAAGCAAAGAAAATATTCAGGAAGATAATGCCAACTATTTAATGCTGCCACAACCTTGACATTGTCCACTGAGACAGGAAACACCAACTTTTTCTCAGAGATGCAGAAGGTAATGCGGAGATAGTAGTCTTTGGTCTGGCCATCAGTGCAGACCCAGCACCTTACTGAAATGTCAGTGTGGGAACGAGGGCTTTTATGCCTCAGTTGTGGTACTAGGGGAACTGTATGATGGCAAGGAGGCAAATCTGGGTGGCTGTTCTATTTTATCACCATTGAGTGTGATATCTTCATCGCAAGGACCATGAAAGAGATTGAGAAAAAGATTGCCATGTGGACCTGTAACATTCCATGACCAGTCTCTGTGCAACTTGAAAATGTAATTCACCAGATCCACAGAGTTCCCCCTGAGATGAGGGGCACTCTGAATTCAATCTCTCATTGATTATATTGAGAGATATCCATGGGTAATACAATGTGAAGGAAATATTCAAACTGTGACCTATGCAGGTTACAATATTATACACATGCTTTGAGGTATGAGGTTAAATACCAAGGGTTCTTTGAATTCCTGCAATAAAATATGGTGACATGATGGGTACATATTTGATTTTAAAGAACAGGTACACAAGGGGTTTGAGCATGGACCTGCCACTTCACCCAAACCTATGATTTTATGCACTATGCCACACCCATCACCAGCACATCCCTCTCTCTCTGATCTTCCTTTAATGAGAAGGGTCAGTGAGCCCAAGTTGGCCTCATCCACATCTTACCCTAAGGATTGCATGGGACTGCTGCCCTGATACTATCAGGACACAAGATGTCAAGAAGTGTTTTCATGCCTGCATTGCTTTATATTGTCCCAAGAAGAACAGCCAAGAAACTGCCTGTGTCGTCCATTTTACAGCTGTGGCTGCCCCATGTGTCTGCACCAGGATCTAGGAAGAGGGAATGCCCCTGCCACCTAAGGAAGACTGACAAGGAAATCTCATCACCCCTTGGATACTTCTAGGTGCTTCAAGGGATTGTGCAAGAGAATTGGGCCTTTCCTGTCAAGACTCTGTTGCTTCCAGAGGGCTCCAAAGACAATGACACACCATATATATTTTCCACAAAAGTGCCTCCTCTGAAAGCGGCAGGATGCAGAACCCAATGAGAGGGTAATTAAGTGTGGGATGGTGCATCACAACCTAGACATTGTTCACTACACTGTCCTAAGTTCATTAGCCTCTTCCAGATCCTAGTGGCATCAAAGTGGGTTTATCTAGTTACTGTGTTCCAGGAGGAAACTTCTATGACCTGATAATTAGGATGTCTTGTTAGATGAGGAAGAGGAAAAAAATAGTGCCAGATCAGACAGATCTAGTGTCAGTCATAAAGTACTGCCCCAATCTTGACATTGCTCATGGAGACATTAAAACTCCAAAAACTTTTCAAGTTGCAGGCAGAAATATGAAATTAATTGAGGATGATTTCCAATTACAGATCAAAAGTTCTTCTCACATAAAAGAGTTATCTGTGCACCAGGCAGCGTTCTTTGAGGAGACATGAACAAGTATCTGTGTAATCCTGGTGTGTAACCAACAATACACCATATACAGATGCGCCATGCTCACATATGCATGTGGGTCCACTGATAAGAAAGTTTGACTCAAGTACAGTTCTCAAAGTGCCTGACCTAGCACTGTCTTCATCTTAGAAAAGCTGCATTTCTGGAGCTTCTATAACTGGATAACTGGACATGCTTGTCATTCTTGAAGGTCTATGTATTTGCTCTTCTTTTAAATAACCTACATTTTAGCAGTACCAAATGTTATTATAAAGTCAACATCATCAAAGGCCACTAACATATGTTCTGGCTTTGACTTGTGAGTGAGTAAATATCAGCCGATTTTATCCACTAAAGCAATAGGAACTAAGGTTTGCATCTTCCCTACTTTTGCTGCAATAAGACACCATGACCAAGGCAGCAAACTTAAAAAAGTTAATGTGTACTTCACACTCATATTTACAGACTGAGAGTCTACTGTGGTACAGCAAAGGCATTGTGAGAGGAACAGCTGAGCGTTCCCTTGGTCCACAAGTGGGAGGCAGAAGGGGAATGAGTCATTGGGAATGGCCTGGGATTTTGAAATGTACAACCCCAGCCTCGGGGACACAACTCTTTTTCAGGTCACACTGCCTAATCCTTCCCAAACAGATGTACCAGCATGGATCAAGCCCCATGGGGACCAAATCCATCCAAACCCCTACATAGGTACTTAGCATTTTCACTAGGAAGAAAAAGGCCCTGAAGGCAAATATCAACACAGACACTATGCTGATATGGTGAGAGGGACACTCTCCACTTCCTGTTCACATGGAACATTTGTGAGGGAATTGTAAGTGGAAAAGATACACCATGTGCATGTATTTGTGGTTTGGTTAGGGTTTTGTCCCTACAATACTGGGAGCTGGTTTTTTTTCTTTTTCTTCTGTTGCATCCAAAGCCCTCCCATGAACCTATCTCAGTTTAATTTCTAGTCCATGTGATGGGATTTCCCCTTTACTTGTCTGTCAGCAGAGGCCAAGGATGTTACTCAATCTTACTTCATGGCCAGCCTCTTCAGCAAGAATGACCTCAGAAGTCAGTTTATGGTGCTGTTTCCTGTAATCATGTGGGTTTGACTCTGTAAAATTAGCCTATCCTGGTACTGTAGGGGCCTGGAAGCTATCAAAATACTAGCCTGGAAAGCACAGAGAATCATCTGTATTACAGTGTTTTGATATCAATGTTCTACAGCATCTGAATTCAATTTTAAGTTCCATGACATCTAGTTTTTAAAAAATAGAATTTTCATTCTGGCAGAAGAATCTTGCAAACTGTGTGAAGAAAAGGTACAGATACTATCCATAACACATCATAATGTCATTCTAATACAGTTCCAAACAAAGCCCAAACAGCCTGCTTATGCAGACAGCAGTGTCAAGTGTTTGAATTTGTTCTTGCTGTAAAGCCTAGAGCAGTACCTTCTGATCCTGAACTCTTCAGTGCCCCAGAACTTGTCCTGAGGGAGTCCTACCACATTAAATTTGGGTGGACTCTGGGCAGGATGCTCTCTGAAATAAGAGCACAGGGCACCTTCTCTGCATAGGGAACATACAAGGTGAGATGCAGGCCTAAATTCTAACAGGGATCCACTAAGTTCCAGGCCTCATCTCTGGTCAGTTAAAACCCCTCATGTACTAACTTTTGACACTTGCCCCAGAAGGAACCCACTAGAAGATATTCAGAAACATCATGGTTCAACAAATGAGTGAGCAAAGATCAAAGACTATTCCAAGTGAGACCTTCTCAGGCAGCACCATATTCACCTTCCATGTTCTGTGACTTGTGTTTGAAAGACATATCTTCTATGCATCTGTGCAGAAAAGACAGTATGAGGAAATATTGGGGGCATACTTAATATTAAAAGATCATGCCGCTGGGCAGTGGTGGCACACGCCTTTAATCCCAGCACTTGGAAGTCAGGGGCAGGCGATTTCTGAGGTCAGCCTGGTCTACAGAGTGAGTTCCAGGACAGCCAAGGCTATACAGAGAAACCTTGTCTCGAAAAAAAAATCATGCCTTGAACTTGGGCTTGGCTGAAGGAACCTCACAAAGACTTGGACCCTGGCCGTAGACCTTTCTATGCTCCACAATTTCTTCTCCTTCACTTGTTCCCCATAAAAATAAGAAGCATTGATCCTCTTCATGTCTATACATACCATGTTTTAAACACCACCTGCCTGAAGACATGGCATGAGGCCAGGGCTAAATGCTTTTCATTTTCTTCTGTTGCCCTCTAAATGAGACCCCAGGTAAAACATAGCACTCAGTGTTGTTCTGTGGCTGTCCCTTGTGTGAGCTTCAGCAAACTCTCAGGAGCAGTGCCCTTGCTATTTGTGCAATATCCTGGTTGCAAACTGCTTGCAAACTCCTTGCAAACTGAGAGAAGTCATACAACAGGCAGAGGGGAGAATGAAGGCTTGTCTTTCAGGGTTCTTTTACAGCCTCTACCTCAAAAGAGTCCTATCCTTGAATCTTCCCCAAATTGGAATGGTAAGGTCCTCACACCTGGGAATAGTGTTTACAGATAGGCCTCCTGTATGGAATCAGGGACAGATTGTTTTCCACAGAAAAGGAGTTCAGCAAGCACTGAAGTGCAGATAGAAAGAAGGCCCTGTCATAGGAGGAACCAGAGAATGACAGCCTCTGTAAACCATGGTGGGGTGTTACTGGGAATCCACTCATCTGTCACCTGATGAGTACTAATTGCATATGCCTTTTCCTCTGGTCTCTGGGCAAAAGCTGAGGGCTTAACCCCAGGATACATAAAGGGAAAAGGAACCCTGCACAAAGCCCATACTCAGAAGCAGGCCTAAAGAGATAAGGACATGCCTGAGCCTACCATAGACAGACTGAATTCTACTGTGTACAAAACTCAGGCTCCCAAGAGAGGAAATTACAGTTTTCTTTGAAGTGGCAATGTCCCCAGCCTTACATCCTAGGAATATCATACACTTGTCATAACTGATTGAAATAACATTCCAGAGCAAGTCAATTTTATATCTGAATGTGAGAATCCTCCTAGATGCAGTTGACAATATCATGGTAATAGATATTTGTCTAGAGACATTGTGCAGTGTGAGCTATATAAAAGAGCAAAGGACATTAAAGGACGCAATGGGAGGAATAACTGATTCAGGGGATCAGGCGGGCAGCAGGCTTCAGAATGAAGAGACCCAGAAACCTCATTTGTTGTGTGACTGCCATTGAGCCCCTGAGTTGAACCTGCACTCCTAGTGTGTACACTGCTCCTCAAAAATGCCTGCTTGTCCTCCCTTGGAAGCAGCAGGACATATGTCCATGAGCTCTTTGTGGAGAACTGGTTTTTTTTTTTTTACATTTTTATTTGCATTTCAAATTTTATCCCACTTCTCAGGGTCACCTCAGCAACTTCCCACCCCATCCCTCCTCCACCTGCTTCTATGGGGGTGCTTTCCCACTTCCCACTCCCACCTCACCTCCCTAGCATTCCCCTACGCTGGGGCATCAAGCCTTCACAGGACCAAAGGCCTCTCCTCCCACTGATGCCAGATAAGGGCATCCACTGATACATATGCAGCTGGAGCCATATGGGTCCCTGCATGTGTATTCTTTGATTAGTGGTGTAGTACCTGGGCGTTCTGGGTTTATTATGGGTTGATATGGTTGTTCTTATTAAGGGGTTGAAAACCCCTTCAGCTCCTTCAGTCCTTCTACTAATTCATCCATTTGTGTTCCCAGGCTCAGTCCAAATGTTGGCTGTGAGCATCCACATCTGTATTGTTAAGGCTCTGGTTAACATAAAAGCCAGAGCATGTCTTTGAGTATCTATGTCCATACTAAAACACAGAAGTCAAAATGCACAGCTCAGCCCTAAACACGCAGCAACTCCATGTCATTCTCCCCTCCCCTCCCACTCACCCAAGGGCTGGGAGGCATTTCAGTGCAGGGCTCCTCCCCTAATCTTCAGTCTGTAACCCAGCCCTTCTTCCTGAAGTTTGTCTAGGTAATCCTCTATAGGGGCTCAACCTGGACCCATGTTAAAAAGATTCTCAGGAAATGATCTCACTACTCTTGTGCTCAGGCCATAAGTATAGTGGAATATTTGACCTAGGTATCTTTCTAATGTGTACACAAGTAGGCCCTACCATTCTGCCCTTGCCAGACAGCTGGAGACTCCTCATGTCTAGAGAGGGTAATTGCAGGACAAGCCTGGGCTGCTTTGCTGAAGCTTGCTAGCTTTCCAACCTCTCAGGTTCCCAGGGGTATGTGAAGACTCACTTAGAATTTCTCTAGAGTGTTTCTAGAGAGCAGAGGGACCCCAGTGGATTCATGAAGTCTATGGCTCACTCAAACAGGATCATCTGGATGTTGGAGTTGAGAAGGAGAAACAATGCACAGCTGCAGAATGGGGATCCCAAGCAAAGGAAAGAACCCATGGCCACAAAAGTACAGGATAGTTCAGTATACTGCAGTACAGGCTGAGTGCTCTGGGAGGGAGGCAGCAGTCTGGAAAAGTTTCTGTTCCTGTCAAGACAAAGGAAATTGAGTTCAGAGACCTGAATCCAAAAACATCCTGCTAGAGGAGGCTGGAACAAAAAAATGTGTGACTTGGGAGACTGTGTTCACAGGCAGGAGAAACTGGACACATTCTCAGCCCATTTTTTTCAGTAAGAGATGGAGAGATGGAAGCATGGGGGTGAGATAATGAATGAATGAATGAATGAATGAAACATGAATGAATACATGAATTTTTGTTGTGGAACTTATGAGCTAGAGGTCTCATCCTAAGTCAGTACATTCTCCTTCCTTCATGGGCTGCCCTCTAAAGGGAAGCACTGTTTGAAAGTTGCAGAAGTCTCAGAGGATGTAGAAAGCCTTTCCATCTCTCTTCTTCCAATGTGGGAAGAATCCTGCCTTGATGGTTAAGTGTCTTCCTGAGGGAGAAGCCTACAGTGGAACTCATGATGGGCACCTGTCTCATCAGAGGTGACAGATCCTCACCAGATTGTTCTTAGAAGGCAGAAGCCAATTAAGCAAACCCCACATTCCCATCATTCCTTGAGATACTCATCCCTCCTTCTATAGGCACAGCAGACCTAGGACACCACCAGCATCACCTCCCCTATGTATACTATGCACACTTCCTCATGCCCTAACTTTAGCCTCTGTCATAAAGAAGGCTGGATTTTGATGATCCATGCATGGGATCGTGAGAAGAGAAGTTCTGGATACTGGAAAGGGCCAAGCTAGACAGAATTTTAATTTTCTGAAGGTCCACAAAGCTGCCAGGATCAAATCCATAGTCACAGGACACACATTCTTGATGTGTTCCTTGCACCTGGCTGTATCTTCACCCTGCTGTACTGAGTGAGGACTGTCCTTTCAACAATCCACTGAGTTCACTGTGACTGTCCTAGGTCTGTGATTGGATATGTCCTCTGACAGAGCAGAATGTGAAAGCTGGCCCATTCAGACATGCCTGTCCTCAGTTGGATAGCCATAGCACACTCTCAGAGGCACTGTGCTGTGCATCAAGCAAAGCTTTGGACACTAGAAGAGTCTCACAACTGTCATTCTGGGTGGCAGAATGGTACATCCATGCCATCATTCTTTCACTAGACCTTACAGTAGGACTTTCTAGGCAAAAGACCTAGTGTTATGACCCCTGTATGCCTTGACTAATATGGTGACACCTGGCACAGAAGCCAGCTTCTGTTTAGGCTGTTAATAAAGTTTCAGTTTTTGGTACTTAGTTTCCATTATACAAAAAATTGGGCACAAGAATGTCTCAAGAGTGCTATTTCAGCTTTGTAGACAGCCTTCAGGAAAGGAAAAGAAAACCCCTAGATCTGCTTCTTCTGGCCACCTTCATATTCTTTCCCAAGGGCATTCTCAGTGACTTTTATCCAGATCAGGACCTGTTTCATGGGCCAGGTCAACTGCAGCCTAAATACTGCCCCTTCAGTGTTCAACTAGGGTGGCCATTAGGTTGGTTCTAGGCACAGAATATGGAGAGACATTATGATTTAACTGTGGAGAGGGTCCACACTTGGCTGAGTCCCTACGCACTTACTTCCCTTAAATCCAAGGGTTATGGATCTCCATGCTGTCTTTAATTAAGGTGATAGGGCCTAAGGAAGCTGGCAGTTGCTCTTAACATCTTAGAAAAGATGGCTTTGGGATGACCATCACCCTGCTGTGTAGAATGTGTGAAATGAAGTCCTCCTGCCCACCTGAAGATTGCTCCCTTAGGCCAAAGAGCCTGCTTCCCATCTGCCATTATGGCTGTGCCTGGTGGTGGTGGATGGTCACTGGGCTCTGCACATTTGGTAGTTGAACTGTTAGAAATGCCATTAGGAAGCCCTGTAGTGGAGGTGCACACCTTAAATTCCAGCACTTGGGAGGCAGAGGCAGGTGGATCTCTGAGTTCCTTTCCAGCCTGATCTACTCCAAGGAGTTCCAGGACAGCCAGGGCTACACAGAGAAGCCCTGTCTTGAGACTATCCTGCCCCAAAGGGAGAAATGTCATGTGGAGATAAAGGCTGCATATCTGAGTACCTCATCTTGGGCAGTGGTGTAGTTAATGTAAGTTAAACAACAGCTTGTGGCAGTTAGAGGTTGCCCATCCCCCAAAGTTCTGCCCACCAATCCTCTTTTGCCAAGGGGGCGGGTCTATCAGCCTCCCTTCCTTCTTCATGTTCTGTCTTGGAACATCCACTGCCTGTTGAGGACCAGTGTACAAATAAAGACAATTCTGTTGTAGGTTATTTTGCATCCATGTGTGGGATACTAAGACCAAAACTGACATGGGACACAAAAGGTTTACGTGGTTCATGTATCCTGATCCTTGATCATCTTTGAAGCAAAGTCAAGGCAGAAACTCAAACAAGGCATGAACTTGAAAACAGGAAGTGAAAGAGAGACTACAGAGGAAGGTTGCTGACTGCATTGCTGACCTTATTTTCCTTCACATAACATGCTGCCCAGTAGTGGCACATCCCACAGTAAGATAGCTCACTCCCATAGCAGTCACCAATAAAGAATCTCTGCACATCTTTCCTGTAGGCTATGTGATGCAGGCATTCTCTCAATAATATTTGCCTCTTTAAGATTTCTTCTACTCTATGCTGTTGAGAAGTTGACTGGGACACAAGAGCACCATACAAATGAAAAGGGCAGTGCTAAGAACAGGTGAAATGCCACCACAGGCAGGAAATCAGGTAGAATGTCTAAGTGTCAGAAGCAGCTGGCTGTTCCTTGTTGCTGTCTGGACCTATTTGAAGCAGAAGTGAGGGCCTGGATGATTGCAGGCTAGAACTCAGTGTTCACAAGGTGGAGTGGATCTGTCTGGCACAGGTCTGAGAGAAGCTTATGGCTCTAAATTGATGGCTTTAGAATGCACTAGGCAGAGAGAGGCCCTGACTGGTACTCACTCCTGTCAGTGAAATGATCCCTAACTTGCTTTGGTGTAGGGACCATGAGAAAGTTGAATGGGTGAATTCCTGATTTTGACATGGACTTGGTTCCACTAGGACTCAGAGACCAGTTGTCTCATCCATAATTGGCAAGGACATTACTCTTATGTTTCAGGGTGAAGAGCAATGGCAAAGTTTTGCTTTGCAGTCCAATCCTGATTGTTGATGAATGACTGATCAGTAAGTGCAAGTTCTAGTAACTATGATTTCCCCCTTGGATGTTTACAGTCTGATACTGCTCATGAACAGACACCTCCCACCCAGTCTAGCTTAGTCCTCCTACTGTGCTGTACCAATTTCAACCCGAGATCCCTGGTAGCCATAGGAATACTTAGTGATTCCAGCTGTTTCCAGCTTCACTTTCCATGTGTCTTTCCTGCTGATCAGGATAGTACTGTGATCCAGGTGACCCTCTGGAGATATCTTTAGTGACCTACACCCTCTCCCTAACCTCTCAAAGGGCTGATTGGTTATTTTTCTTTTGTTTTGAGACAGGGATTCTCTGGGTAGTCCTGGGTGTTCTGGAACTCACTCTGTTGTAGACCAGGCTGCTCTCAAACTCCCAGAGTTTCACCTGCCTCTGCTTCCTGACTGCTGGAATTAAGGCCTGTATGAGCAGTAACTCCCAAGCTGGTGTGTTCTTAATTCATTGACTTTGTGGGCTTCCAAGTATTCAGAGAAGAGAGAAAGATGAACTGGTAGCTCTCTTCTTAGTCAGAACTCATCAAACCAGTGTAAACAGTCCAGATCCAATCCATGGAGTAGGCTAGTGAGTTGAGGCACCAAATTATAACCACATGAGCTGGATCTTAGTTTTGATTTTTTTTATTTCCTACATTTAACAAAAAGCTCTATTTTCTTATTTTTATAATTGATTAATGAATTTATTAAAATTTTCATCCCATACAACTCAGGAATTCATAGAATACAACTTTGGCCATTTTAACATGTGTTTGGAATTGAAAATCCATCGGAATGATATTTCATGCATTGGAAATATGATTTCTGGAAATTTTCAAAATTGTAGCTGTGTCTGAAGAAACCTGAATCCCCTGTAGGTCACTTTTCCCTGTCAAAACCACCAATCCTTCACAAACACTAGTTTTCTGATGAGTAAAATTTTATATTAACATTTAGTCTTTAATTACCTTTGCTTCCATGTCTGTGGTTGTGTGTACATCTGTGTGCACATGTGCATTTCTTAGTGTGTGTACTTGGGTTGGTGTGCTGGGCACTCACCATAAGGGTCACATGTGTTCAGAGAAAAATGTTTGAAGGTAAGTTCTCTCCTTTCCCCTTGTTGTTCTACAGTCTCTGCTGGATTTTTGATAGGTAATATATTAGTCTAGCTGGCCTTGGAGATTTTAGGCAATTCTCCTGTCTCTACCTCATACTTTGCTGTAGGGTTTACAGTGTTTGCTACCTGATAAGATTTTTCAGGGGAACTGGGTATATAGTATGCATCTTTAGGCTTAGATATCTACCTCATTATCTCCTTGTTCTGGTTTAGCCTTCAATATTTTTTTAAAAAAATTATGTCGTATTTTAGATATTCATTTGAGAATCAATTGAAATAAATGTGCTTCATTATGGTTGTGTTTGTGTGTGTGCATGCAAGCTTGTGTGTATGTACTTGCACATGGATTATGTCATATTTCTATCCTCTTCCCAGTGGCCTGTTCTCTTTTGTTACCCTCATATGTATGTTTCCTGCCAAGCCCAACTGTTTCCTCACTCTCATGTTGTGTCATATGCATTACATACTATGCCTCCCTCTTCTTGCCCACAATATCTCTTTTTCCCCTCTTAGAACTTATCCACTCTTACTTTTCCTGTCCTAAGATTCACATACAAAACCACACACAAACATTTCAATACAGGCATTCTCTGGCATATTCTCTTTCTCTCTCCCTCCCAGCCCCCCTCTCTCTTTTTTACATGTAGGCATATATGATGAACAACACACATGTAGCTTCTGCATATTATAGTAAACCTGACATTTGTCCTCCTCAGACTGGCATATTTCACTTAGCATCTTGATCTCCAGGTCTACACATGTCCTGTGTATCTCACTTTCCTTTACCCCTCATGATGTGTCAGTGTCCTGATTTCTCATCCCCACCCATGTGCTGGTGCTCATCCTGGCTGGTTCTCTTTCAGAGCTATAGTGAAGAGTGGAACAATGAGCCCGGATGTCTTAGTACCCCTGCCTTATATTGATAGATCAGACAGCAGTCCTGTTTTCCTTGTTCTGAGGAACTTTTATGCTGGCAGCCAAGGTGGCTGGCCTAGTTTTATTTCCCACTCTCAGTGTGTAAACACCCATGATTCTCCCTGTCTACCCATCATTTGTTGGCTTTGGCTTTCTTGTTACCAGTCATGGTGGAGGTGTGAATGGTCACTTTAAACAATTTTCATTTCATTTCTGAGATGATAAGGTGGCTTAACACTTGTTAAAGTTCATACCTTTGTGTGTCTTCCTTTGAGGTCAATCCCTTCAGTTCACGACCCCATCTACTGATTAGATGAATTGGTTTTTGTTATGTTGTTCTCTGTGGAAATGTGTAGCCTGCCACTAGACAGAAGACCTAGTAAGGTTGAAGTCAGTTAAAAAACCCCAAGTATTCTCATAATTGAGAAACGTAAGTATTAGTACCAATTCAGACAAAACGTATGGGGTCTCAGAACACTGGACCACAACATCCCTGTGGGGGACCATATCACTTAGGGAAACCAACTTTCCCACTCAAACAAAGCATCTCTAACATTTCAGATTGAGCCAACCAGAAGCATCTACCCCTGGATCCCACCCCACCCCATAATGTTCATAAGGTCCCCAACTACAAGAAAAAATGTGCATGAGTTATTTCACTCAGAATCCTCTGAGACCATGCATGTTAATGAGCTGTAATACTCTTGAGAAGAGTTTTCTCATTGGAAGCTTCCCTTGCTGGATCTAGGCCCTGACCAGAAGTCTGGGTTTGAGCTTTCCCTTTAGTTGTTTGTCTTTTCACTGTGGATGCCACTGGCTATTAATTGCACACACATTCTCCCACTCTGGCTCTCACTCTGGTCCAGGGGATACAGTGTAGTGTGCAAAATATTCACTGTGCAAGCACTGTTGAGTCAGAGTTTAATATCCTTGGCCCATGTCACCTTTAATCTACTTTTCTTTCTGGTAAGGCCCAAGTGTGTACTATACAGCTGCTCAAAATGAATCTTTAGTGCCTCTCAGTGTGTGAGCACCAGCGTGGAGTCTTAGGGCGAGTTTGAAGTCATTGCTCAGCTCTCTGCTTCTCTTCAACACCACAGAGAAACTGACTGACTAGTAAATAGCAAGCAGGAAGAACTGAGGGAGAGGCCTGATTTAGATGACTCCCAGAATATCCTTGATACGACTGCTGGACTGACAAGCTTAATTTAGTTTCTAAAAGCAGGAAATCTGATGTGGAAATATTTCTCTGATGCACTATAGGAATGGTCAGAAGACCGGGCCTAGAGAGCTGATTTTCTCCTGTTCCTAGTCCAGCTTTAGGTAGGAGGAGAATAGATTCTTGTATACCCTATCTGTAAAGTAAACAAAGCCCATGTGATGCTGACAGCCAAGAGTAGTGTTCATACAGCTTGTGACTTGCAAGAGAAGCCTCTGGAACCCAAGGTACAAATGGAGGGCTCAGGCAGGCCCTGCCATGGTTCTGCTTCAGTCACAGCAAGAAAGACCATCTATCCAGCTGTGTGTGGCCACATAGCTCATGCTACCTGCCACATGATCTCAGCGCATGTCCTACACTTCTGCTGGCTTGTCAGCCCTCATTTCCAGTCAATCAATACTTTACCTTTCAGAGAATCCCCCCTATGCCAGGCGGGAGCTGGTTTCTGTATTGGCAAGCTATACTGTCTTTGTTCTGTCGGAGTGCAAGGTGTCAGGTACAGTACCTTCATAGGGTGAGCATTGACTCTTCTCTCCCTGGTGACTTTCCTGACCTGAATCCTCCATACAGAGGCAGCTGTGCTCTTCCATGTGGGTAAGCTGACACCTAGGCTGCATTCAGACCATGAATCTCACCCTCACCCAATTCTTCCCACTTTCCTCCTAGATGTAGAGGATGGAGTGATGGCAGTATCTCCTGGAACCTCCTACTACACAACCCTATGGAACTCTAGTACTCTGCTGCCCTGCACTGTTATTCTATAAATGGAGTACCTTATTTGAGTTCAACAGAGAACATGGCAATCACAGCACTAAGGGTCACGGAGGCAATGATGTGACTATATGAGCCTCCTGTGGGTCATTTTCTTTAATGGCATCTCCCAATTTCTAAAGTTGGATTGCCTAAAGTATTCTTTGTAGGTTTAGTGTTACTGAGTCCTGAACCTATAAGTAAATCCCATGTCACAGACTTGTCTTTGGATTCATTCCAGAGTGGCATCTGTAACGTTTTGAGCTGTGGGGTTCTGAAGTTCATAGGGCTGAATCTTGGAAATATCAGGCTCTGACCCCTGTTCTCAAACAAGTTTTAAAAGAGTTAATAACCACAAAGTATAAAACTGCAGTTTTAATGTTGACTGTGTGCCCAGCCTATTTCCAGCCCCTTTAAGGGATAAAAATCTTTCTTAGCCTATGTATCAAGTGGGACACCATCAGAAAATGACACTTGCAATGTCAGGACTTGCAAAGTTCTACCAAATTAGGAATGAGAGTAGGACCATGAATACCTGGGCCCAAGAATGCTGAATCCAGTATTTACAAAGAAAGAGGACTATGAGTTTTCACACTCATAGTCCTGGTTGCAACAGCATCAGCAACAGGCTTCTTCTGTAAATTAGAGCCTTTTACATCTTCGAAGATTCAGAGGTAACCTGAATCTGAGCCTGTCAGGCTCTCTGTATCCTGGATTGCCTGATGAGACTTTGGTCCTTGTACTTTTCTCCAGTGGATAAATACTGTTCATGTATTTCCTAAAGATGTGACTGATCCTTACAGTGGTCAGGCTTCTTGGCTGAAGTCCATCTTCTAAGCCTGGGCACATCTGCTAGAACAATCTGTTCAATGTCAAGAGGCTGCATATGGAGAACAAAATGAAGGAACTTGTGTAATTTGAGAGGAGGATGGTTTTCTTGCAGAAGATATGTTCCCAGTTCTCTCCCAGCAGTCTTTGCACCTAGCAGACATCCTAGCACTCCACCAATGGGTAAGAAATCCCTCATTGATATATTGGCCCTCTAACCTGTAGTCTGAGCTTTTTGGTGGAGCTCTCACGTTGGAAGAATCAGAATCTCTCTGAAGTGTTAGCCGATGAGACCTGCAAGTTCTGAAGGAGATCGAGACAGGGATTTGAGGGCTCTCTTGGTGCTACATCAGTCAAGCTTTTTTGAACGAGTTAATTTTTGCCACACTGCCTGTCCAGAGGCATCCTAAATACCCTGTGGAAAGTGACAGGGTCCTAGCACTCACAGATTCTAGTGTTGGTTGCTCACACATCTCCTGCACTGCCTGAACTGGTGAACAGCTTGGTATCTCCAGGCTTTGTTCTCCTTTCTACAATGAGACTAAGAATGGAGACATCCAGTCAGGCGTGTTCTCAGGGAAACATCCAAAGTCTAAGAACTTGTGGTTAGTCAATGACTGGGGAGCAGGTGTGGAAGAGCTTCAAGAATGGGGTAAGTGAGCACAGAGAATGCAAAGACCCTGGGTACTCAAATGGAACAGAGAGACACAACTACCCCTTAAGGGAACATATGCCCAGCTAGAGAAAACACCACCTGTGTTATCCAGGCACAGAAGGCAAGCAAAGAGACCCACACATAGATCCTGCAGTGACACCATGAAAAGTTTTGCCCTGGAGACTCGACACCTCAAGGGCTGGGATGCATATATAAACACATCCAGGGGAGAGGATGACGGCTAAATGATTCTTCCTGCATAGCTGAAAAAATGTCCAAATGTACTGACACTTCTTCAGATCCTTCAGGTGCTTCACCTACAGAAACTTATCAAAGAATAGCCAATAATGTTTAATCACTGAATATTTCACCAAGTTTGAGAAATGCCTCAATAGAGTTACCCTCTGACCTCCACAGAATATGCAGAAAATATACATGCTACCTACATCAAAGAGAGAAGGAGGGCTGAGAGAGAGACAGGCAGATAGAGAACAGGATAGAGTCAGATACTGATGTAGAAACAGAGTCAAAGCAGGAGTAATAGAGTGATATAGAAACAGAGAAACAGAAAAGACAGGATAAAGGAGACATCGAATAGGTAAGTAAGTGAGGAAATATGTAAATAATTTAAAATGCTTTTCAAGATTACATGCTCTGAGAGCCATACCCACAGTGAGAATTGGGGTATAGTCTGTAATCCTCATACATACATACCTACTAACACTGAATTGGACCTACTCAAGAAAGCGCAGGCTAGCAGAAGGAAAATGGCATGAAAGGCTAATCTTTCTTGGAGGGAGGAAAGGACATGGAAAGAGAAAAAAGGATCAACCTGAAGGCAAAGAAGTCTGCTGTGAAATCATAATCTATGTCTACAAAGCATCAGTTGAGGACACAGTAGACATCCCAGGGATGAGCTGATCGCTAAGTGAAAACAGTGTCAGTTATAATGTGAGGAGAATCTGAGAGGTCAGGCAGGACACACTACAAGATATCAGCTTTGAAGCTAGGTAAAATGAGAAGCTGAAGCCTCTAGTCATGAGTCTGAGAATTTTCAGTGTTGGGAGATGTGGTGGCCACTGGGAGCAATTCATGTTCTTTCATTTGAACCCTCAAGCTGTGCAGGAGCAGTGACCTGGAGGAGAGTCTTCACAGAAGAATCCTCTAAATAAAGTTTTCCATGAGCACGTCTGTAGAGGACTGATTTGATTACCTTAACCGACATGGGAAGCCACAACAGCTTGGGCAGTGCCATTCTCTAGGCTTGGATCTCACATTGAATAGCAATAAAGAGCTCTCAAGGAGCACAAAAAAGAAGGCTTACATGCATGCATTTTTCCCTCTGCTCTTAACTGTGGATATGACTTGAGTAGCCGCTTTGCCCATGTGCATTGGCTTCACTATTGGAATGCAGTATAGCCTGGAAGGGTCAAGTCACTATGGTGGAAAGAAAATTAAAAAGGGTTTGTTTCAGAAAATTCCATTGATTCTAAAACAATCCAGGGGCAACAGTGGAAGATATCTGGTGATTCCCTTCTTCAGTAAAAGTTATCAGACTGTATGTCCTAATTCATGCTCAGTGGGACTAGGAGCACACTGCCTCACTCCCTCTGAATGTCCGATCTCCAGTCATAATGTACAAATTGCCTTCACTGAGTTCTGTCAAGGGTCAGAGGGACCTTGATCAGTGCATGCCATGTGTCAGATGACAGCAAAGAGGACTTTTCAGAGACCCTGCACATCCCTCCACTAATGACCTTCCAGGAAGTATCAATCATATTAAGAGACAAGCCTCTGATATTCTCCTTGCTTCCCTGGTGCCAGCATTCAACTGAGAGAAAATTAGTGAGCAGCATCCCTGCTGAAGAGACAACAGTGACCGAAGGTCAGAGAACAGAGGATTCAGGTAGCTCCTCCTACCAGTGCCACTCAGTGTCTTATTTTCACAGAAAAGAAAAATCCTGGACAGTGACAGGATTTGTGCCCAAGGAGACTGAGTAGTTGCATGGGAGAGAAAGCATGTTAAATTGCTGAGGAAAAACCCAGGTCCAGGAATACTCATGGTGACAGTTTTCATCTGCACTTATTACCTGCTTAGAAACTCAAAATGCATGTGTTATAAGTGGTGGAGCCCCATGCTGAAACATGGCCTCTTGTTTCTGAGATTCTAAAATTGTCCCTCTATCAGGATGGTCTCATCTTCTGACATTCCCATCACCATCATAAGAGGAGTATACCCTCAGCACTTTGGTATATTGCAACACCCAACATGCCCAAGGCCTGAGATCTGAGTGGAGAATACCAGTTCACCAAAAGATGAATTACAATAAATTTCCTTTAGGGTGTCCATAAAATTCCCACTGTCACAGGCACTCCTCAGGTCAAGTCATTTACAGTGAGTCCCATGGCTGCTCTTGTGGCCCTCTGTCTCATGCCTTCTTTTTGCCCAGGCTCATCCCAGCAGAGATGTTCTTCTCAGGGAGTGTGTTTCCCAACAACCTGTACTAGGATGGAAACTCTCACTTTCACTACATCTTTACCTGTTTTGATGTGGACTTACCTCACCATCTTTGTCTTCCTGAATGCCTGGCCTCTGCCAGAGTGTCAGCTCCATGTGCAGAGCTTGTCCATCACACCAATGATCCTGGGATCCTCATAGTGAGGACTTTGCACATCACTATGCTTATAGAATGGCAACTGACTAAAGCACAGATGACACCACTTCACCAAGACATTCTGGAAGCTGGGGTGACATCTCAGAGCCAATCTTCACCCTAACTCCTTGTGGATAAGAATGAAGTCAGCCCTCTGAAGGGAAGAATGGCTTCCATGGTGCTACCGTTGGAGGGAGCAGGTACAGATGAGGAAGTGAGAAAAGGCTACAGGGCAAGAACTGGGAGTCCACCTCTGTCAGACATCCCAGAAAGCACAATCCTAAGGAAATTCAGTGACAGTTGTCATGGAGACACCCACTGACTGATCTGTAGAGGCCCTCCTCTAGGCCCTTCAAGTCTCAAGACTGAGAAGTGATGCCGAGAGTGAGTCAGGGAGAGGTTGATGTCTTTTGGTGACAGGTGACAGGTGACAGGGCTGTCACTAGGAAGATACCTGCATAGAATGAAGGTCTGAAGAGAGGATCAGAGGTTGCACCATGTAGCTTCCAGGCACAGCTTGGCCTCCCATCAGTTTTGCATGCTGCCTCTCACTGTCACAGTCCTCCTTTCTTTATAGTCACCTCACTGACCATAGCATCTTGTAAGACCAGGCTTGGTGTGCCTCTATTGAGACATGGCAATTATCACATGAGCTTGAGGGGCAGAGTAGCCTTTTTGAGGATAGTCTACCAGAATATGAGCTTCTGTAGGAAATGGTGACCACACTGCAGCCTGCAGTGAAGGGGACCATGTCCACCCACCCTGTTCATGTCCATGTTCACTCATACAGGCGTTAGATTTCTCAGTAGCCTCCCATGGCCTTGGGCTCCACATCTTGACACCATGTCTTCTGTATCTACTCTAGCACTCCTCATGTGTCTTCTGGCCCTGATGAGGGCACACTTCATTACCCAAACCCCAGACTCCATCAAAGGTAATGCACATTCTCCCACACTGAACTCCCCCAGAGCGTGATTATGGACAGCATTCATGGAGAGGCCTCTGAAATCTCAGTCCACTCTGCTTTTGAGAACTGGACGCTTGGTTATAGAGGATCAGAGTTGGAAATGTCTGTGGTCTTCTCATTCCTAAGACTTGGAGAGTCCTGGAACTCTGGATTAGCAGAGAGTTCAGGGAAGGTTAAAAAAATCTTCAAGGACTTAAGTTTTCAAGCTTCCTGAGAAGACCAAGACAGCAGGGAAGAAGAGGCCTCCTTAACTTTCCTGTCTGCAGGAATTCTGGGAAAGTGACAGTTGCCCCGGAGTGATCTGCACCAATGTGGGCTACCTTTGAGTACAGGAGGAGGTGAGCCTCAGGGCTCCTGTTGGTGTTATAGGACACCAGAACACCTGTCACCTTCCTCATCATTACTTTAGGGTTCTCGTGGTTTGGTGGTGTATTTTGCTCTCAGGAAGGACTCTGGTACTGGAAGACAGCATGTTTCACAGTGATTAAGGCCTTAGACATTCTCTGGCAAATTGGGTGACCTTCAAGAGGTCAGGATATATGCATGCCCTCAGCCTTCTATAATTCTACTCTCAGGAGGATTCTGGCACTGGCAGACAGCATTTTTCACAATGATTCAAGCATCTGAGATTCCCTCTAAAACAGCATGACTTTCAAGTAGTCAGGATATATACATTGTCTGTCCCCATCCTCATCCCCTTTCCCAAATGAAGATGCCCATGATCCTGTTTTGCTCATTTGAGCCCTTAGGTCCAGAGAGACAAAACTATTTTGTTTTCTGTGCATCTTCACAGAGTGAGTGCATCCCATGACTTATTATTGTCCCACTGTGGACAGAAGCATTCACCAACCAAGTATCCTGGATTCCTGGGTGTTGGTGTTTACTCAAATCCACGAGTAACACTCAGCTCTCACACTTGAAGTCCACCTCATTTGAGGCCTGAGCTTCTTTTGTCAGCTTTACAAGGTGTCTCAATCTTGTTGCATCCAGCATCCTACTGTCATAGCCCTCTTGTCTTTAGTGTTCTCATAGTGCACACTGTTGTGGCAGGCTGTGTGTGTTCATATGGAGACAGGGGAATCATCATATGAGTGTTGAGAGCAGTGTCAAGCTCAAGTGCTTCTGCCATAAATGTGGACATCACAGCCTCCCAGGACATCCTGCAGCTGACACAGGATCTTCCAGAGACTGTCCATCCTGAAAGTCCATACAGACATGTAGAAAAGAGAGGTCCAGTTCTTCTCTTCAACTGTATCCCCTGAGTTATGGTACAGGATTCAATTCTGACTATTGGAAGGGCATGTCTTCATCATGATCAGAGATAGAAGGAATAGGTTAAAGGAGAGAAACAAGGACCAGTTGTGTTGCTGTGACTGCTCCCACTTTCACAGAAAAGCAGGCCACACAGGCTGACTGATCTTCATGTTGCCAGTACTCTGACTGTCTGTGATCCTTGAACCTCTGTGTGTGGTCCTTCAGCCAAGTACAAAGACTAACTACACTGTCACTGTACAGAGAAGGCTCCAAAGTCCAGGGCTTGAACACTCCTGGTACTTGGTGCTGGATCAAATCCTGGAGGCACCTGGAGCTCTCACAATTCCTATGTCCCCTAAGCCTCCTGCTGTCAGCTGCATAGAATGTAACAAGCCATCCAGGGTGGTCTCTTAGGAAGATGGCTAGTTCAGAGGCTGCTTGAGTTTTAATTTAGAGTGATACCTAAGGGATCTTGGTTAGTATGAGAGGCCATGAAGGCACATCCTACATATGCACAAGGGTGGGATGTTGACATGGTGTCACACAGGATGTCCTGTGCCTGCACAGGAGCTGCCCAAGACTGCACATGTGCTGAATGCATACATAAACCTTAAAGAACAGAGCTGTGGAAGAAAACTTTGGATCACTGCTCCTTGCTTGCTCTTGAGCAGGCCTCTGCAGGCCTCACAGGGAGCAGATTTCTCCTTGTTGGTAGCAGGTCAAATGATGGGAGAAAAGGATAGCCAAGAAGGCCAGTAGTTACTTTCCCGGGACAGTCAGTGTGAGGGTTTGTTGCCTTGAGCCTGGTGGCAGTGATGATTCTCTGCCAGCTAGTCTGTACTGGATAGGAGGTGACTTAAAAGACCAGCATGGTGCTATATGACCAGGCTCTGAATGCCACTGTGGAGATTCTGGTGACACTGCAACCATCTCCTCTAGAAAGAGCATCCAGGATGCACAGGAACTAGGTGTCTACCTCAGCTTCCCATGAAGCCACCCAAGCAGCGATCTCAGACTTCACAGGGCTCAGCACACACTGCCTGTCCAATAGAATTGTAGGGAGCCATTGAGGTGGTACTTTGTTGCTTTGACCATGGTCACTCTGACAGGCACTAGGTCACTATGTCAAGGGTCTCTATAAACTTGTTCCCAACTGACAACAGCTGTACAAGTCGCCATTTCGCCCTGGCTATACCCACAGTCTCTAGCTGATTACTGCTGTTTATTTGCATCAGATACCACCTAGGCTTGGTCCAGCGGGATTTCTTCTTGAGGTAGTATGCCAAGTAGCAGACTTTAATCCAGATGGGGTAGAAATACAACTGACCACCCCATGAGAACCCAGAAATGTATACATTTTGATTTTACCTATGAAAAGACATGAATAAAGATAGAGAAAATAAAATTCAGACCACAACAGTTTACCTATTGATTGGGTTTGGCCTCTATTCTCTTTCAGTGGAGCCGTTTCTTGGAAGATATAAGTGGGTTTTTGTCTTTGGAGCCCTCAGGAAACAACAGAGTCTTGATAGGCAAACCCTGATTCTCTTGCATAGCCTCTTGAAGTACCCAATATTCTGAGGGGATGATGAGGTTTCACTGTCAGTCTACCTCAGGTGGCAGGGGAATTCCCTCTTCTGATATGCTGCTGGAGACACATGGGGCATCCACAGCTCCAGAATGGAGGGCACAAGCAGTATCTCTGCTCTTCTTCTTGGGACAATGTAAAGCAATGTCGGGCATGGAAGCATGGCTTGCTACCTTGTGTCCTCAGAGTGTCAGGGCAACAGTGCTATGCTCTCCTGATGGCTGAATGTAGAGGAGGCCAAAGCTGGGCTCACTGGCCCTTTTCTTTAGTGGAAGACCAGAGATAGAGGGATGTGCTGGTAATGGGATGGTGGAGGGCAGGGATCCACAAGCTTAACTGAAGTGGTAGATCCATACTCAAGCCTCTCCCATGCCTGCTCTTTTAAAATCATGTATGCCCCCAACAATTTATCATATGTTTGCTTTGGGATTCTGAGATCTTATTGGTTTTAAATCCCATGCCACAAAGAATTCTATACTACTGGAATCTGGGTAGGTGTCAGGTGAGATATTCACATGAAATGTTATGAGAATGGATGTTTCTCAATGTCTTCAATGGAAGGCCTAGTCTCTGGGGAAACTGAGCATTTGCTGAATTAGGTTTTCAAGGTGCCCAGAGATGTGACTTGGAATGTCATAGGTCCCTGTGGCAATGTTTTCCTCTATCCCTTTAGGCATGCTTCCTCTAAAAGGGTGGTACCCACTGGTGATAAATGAGAGTAGCACACCAAGACTTCACACATCTGCTGCCTCACCATTGTATGGCTCCCGTAGTACAAGCTCTGGGATATAAAAGGCCTGTGTTCCACACTGCTCTTTCAGTAATGTGCCAGGTCTGGGCTTGGTGGATAGGCTAATGTCTATCATCTTCACATTACCCTCTGCATCTCTGAAGATATGCTGAGGTTTCATGACTTGATGTACAATGTCAAGGCTGTGGGAGTACTTTATGGCTGACACTATCTGCCCAAATATTTTCTTTGTCTCTTCCTCCTGTAGTGGGCCATCCTCCATTATCAGGTCAAAGAAGTTTCCTCCTGGAGCACACTCAGTAACTAGATGGACCGATTTGATGTTACCCCAACGTGAAGGTGGCAATGATGTTACAATGGTGTAGTGTACCCAATGTGGATGTTTCTGACAGGATCTGCCTGATGTGCTTCGTGATGATCTCTACAGTTTTTATGGTCACCATGTCATGAGTTTTTCTGTAGCAGATGAGATTCACAGTGCCAAACACACCCTGGCCAATAGGAAAAAGGACCATATAGTGACTCCTGAGTTGGTTCTTTCTGGAGTTGCTGATCATGAAGCTAGGTTTCCTAGATGGCTCCTGATTGAACTTTATATAATTTATTCCTTGCTTCCCACCCCTTCTTCATTCTTTATTGCTCTTTTCAATTATGCATCTTCTCATAATTAAACTTTCCTGATTTGTCAGGGATGGTGCCTAGGAGTTGGAGAGAACTTTCAGATTCCATGGGATACACCTATCTCTGCACAAATACTGCCAAGATCCAACCTGTCACACCCTGACATAGCAACTGGAAAAAATCTACTCTGACATTGTTAGACATAAGCTTGCTGTGGTCTACTGCTCCCACTCTCAATCTGAAGGCTCTTTGAGTGCCAGCAATTCTGAGAAGTTGATTCTTGGGCCCCCAGAGAAGTTTTGGTCCAGTTAAGGTTTTTACAGGCAGGCAGGAAGGCAGTTGGCAAGAGATGTTCTATGTACAGGGAGAAAGGCAGTTATAGAGAGATGCCCTATATACAGGGAGGATGGCAGGTGGGAACAATAGTCTACGTTCAACTGCTCTTCTCAAGATTATCTGGGCTCATCCAGATGTGTATGTTGGACACTAGGATTCTAGCTATATTTGGCTCATCCATGGAGGTATCTTCTAAGGAGAGGGGAAAATCCCTAAGGAAAGAACTGCCCTAAATTAAAAGAGTTGTTCCCAATTTAGTTAGCTAAATGCCCTCTCTATTTTGATATTCCTAAATGAGCTCTCCGAAGACACATAACCTTCTTTTAAAATTCTGGCATCTTCTAGTAGAATGTTTTCCCTTATATTGACACTGGACCCCTGAGAACCCCAATGCTGATACAGATTTGGGTTTTCTTGTCTGAATTCAAAGGAATCAAAATGGCTTAAGTTTCTTTTACTGACAATTCTAACCAGTCACGTTTGAACATTTGAATCTATGAACCAAATATTTATTGGGCCACTAAGTTATACTGTTAATTTTGGACCACCACCACCCCCCTTGGCAGGCTGTAACCTTCCTCACTTCAGCAGGAAGCTGCTTGAGAGACTCCTGGGCAAGCCAGCTTCTGGTAATCCTATTGTTCATGGGGCCAAGTGGCTGGACAATTGTCCTCCATGGAACACTAACTGTGTCCTCCATGAGTAATGTCTATGGTCTCAAGTCACTGCCTTACCTGGTCCATTCTAGTGCACTTTACTTAGCTGTGTAAGGACTGAGAAAGGAGAGACACACAACAGTAAAGAATGGCAACTGCAGTCCTCAGCCCCCCTGTGAACAGTGTTCATTAGGATAAGAAGGGTAACCTTGTTGGAAAGATACAGATGGCTCAGCAGAGCATGTGCTTTCTTTCTGCCCTGGTGGTCACAGCCATGGGACAGGGAGTCTGATGGAAGGACCCTTTCATGCTTGTTCAAAGAACATGTGAGTTGTGGTAACTACTGCAGAGCCAGGGATATTTCTCCACCACCACCACCACCACCACCACCACCACCACCACCACCACCACCACAACCACCACCACAACAACAATTGACTTGGTGATAGACAGAGGACTATTAAAGTAGTCATTTTGAGAGCCTAATGACCAGGCATGTCTGCTGAGGCTATGGTATATGTGGTGGCTTTGGCATCTTCTCAGCTGGCTGAAGAAATAGGACATGGTGTCTTGAGGAGAGAACAGGAGCCAAGCAAGAAAGATCCAACTCCTCCTGGAGAGGGCCAGGAAATCAAGCTTGAAATTTGACATCTGTGCCTGTGATGGGAGTCCAAAGACAAGAAGAGCCAACTGTTCCTACAAAGGACAGAGACAGTGTACAGGTCCGACCAGTATAAAGTCAAGCTTCTGATTATAGGAAAGATGGGAAAGAAGACTCAGAGACAAAGTCAGAAATGGATTGGGCTGTCCAATCAGAACTTTGAATTGTCCCACACCAATATCTACCCAACTGGTGAACTTCTGGAGTACATGAAGGAGCCAGTCCTACAAATCTAAAACTCCAGGATCTCCATGACATAGATAACCCCCATGACAACAAGATAACTGAGAGGAGTACCACTGAAATTTCAGTGTTGATAGAGTATCAGAAGCCTCATACCACACCAAAAAGCCATCGTGATGAATATTTGCAGACAAAAATTGTGGAACCCATGGTGACACACTACAGCTTACACAACACTATCACACCCTGCCCCCATGATTAGGGAAAGGTTGCAAGGATGAACAATGGACCAGAGAGGAGGGGGAGATAGTAGATTGGAGTGGGTGAGATGAAATTCTCACACACACATACCAAAATCATATAACTTTAAGCAAAACAAACAGAGTAAAATCAAGTATCTTTAGGATGAGAGCTAGATAGATTATAAATGTCAATGTGATAGATAACAGCAGCGACACAACAGGGTTGTTGCAAATAGAAACTGACAATGACAATGAAATAGAAAATGACAGAATGCATGAGAGCTGAACAAGCTCACACCAGGAAGAATCTCATGAACACAGAAGTGGGGAGATGGACACAAAAGTCCACCACAAGATGATGGACAGTTGGCACTTGACAAGTGATCAACTGATGAGAGAGGGAAAATCAGCATTCTGATGGCAAGCCCTGAGAGGTCAATGATACCTCAAGGCAGACAAGAAATGGACCTGATGGAGAGATGAGAAGAAACACAAGGAGAAGGAGGATCAAAAAAGGGAGGGACGGGGAGAAAGAGGATGGAGAAGAGGAAGAGGATAGGAGGGGGTGAAAAGTGTATGAGACAACTTCTCAGAGATGAGTGGTGTTCAGTATCTGTGTTCTGTATCCTTTGCCTGAAAGATTGGAACATTCAAGTCTACAGAGAATTGAACAGGAAGGTAAACAAATAGCTTCAGGAAGTCCCTGAAACTGGCCAGATTCCCTGGGTCTCTGTTTCCCAAGATGTAATCAGTCCAAGCTGCTCTGAGTCTCTCTTAGACAAGACAGGTTACTAAGACAACTGAGACCAGACCAGCTAGCTGCCCGGGAGAAGCAGGAAAAAAAGAAGCATGCTGCTTGGAAGAAGTTTAGAGCATGCTGCTGGGGCATGAAAACTGCCTAAGATGTACAGCTTAGAAGAGGAGGCCAGTGTCCTCAGCAGGCTCTTCAAGAACTGGGTGTTCTTCTTTTACATTTTTTTGCAGGTGAGAGTGGATGGGGACAAGAAGTGGAGCACATAAGGTCAGGAGTCCTCAGAAAAGGGCATAGGGCTAATATGTCCTTCCTATGCTGTCCCTGCCTAGAAGCTAGTGTGTCCTTTACAGCTGCCCTGTGAGGCATGCATGTGATTTCTTTCTTTTTTATTAATTTTCATTTTGCATGTGTGGGTGTTTTGCCTGCCTTGATGTATATGTATAGCACTACCGTGCCTAGTATATAAGATAGAAGAACGTGTTGATCTATTGGAACTCGGGTTTCAAGAGATTGTTAGCCACAGTGTAGGTCCTGGAACTCCAACCTGGGCCCTCTGCAAGAGCAGTCAGTGCCCATAACCACTGCACTGTCTTGCCAGCACACTCAAATGATCCTATGGAGGATAAACTCCAAAGCCAGATTAACTTGTGAGTTATCTTCTGCTGTTTTGATTAAATATATTCCTAACACATGGATAAATGTTTGTTTAGTGGATAAAAAGAGTAGCCCATAGTTTTCTCCATGGAATCTCTTGGCATAGCCTGAGTTCTCACCAGACCACACAGATTGACATAAAATTAAATTTTATAAAGTGGAATAATTTATATTATTTGTGGAACTTGACATTATTTATTTCCCTTATTTCAAAACATTATTTTTAGATCTCTCTCACTCACTTTCTCTCTCTTTCTGTGTCTCTGTATCTATCTGTCTCTTTTAAAGCTGTGCATGTAAGTGCAGGCACCTATGACAACCAGTAGAGGGCACTAGATCAACGTGAAGCTGGAATTAACAAGTGATTCTTATTCCTGGGACATGAGTTCTGGGAGCCAAAATGAGATCATCTCCAAGAACAGTAACACACTTACCACGAGCCCTTTCTCCAGATGGCTCCACTCTGCTTCAAGAGAAGCTATTGATGAACTTCACTTGACTGTGGGGAGAAATGTGTCAGGAAATTCTTCTCAAGAACTATTTAGGGTCTGACTAAAAACTAGGTAGATCTTTATCAGGAAGAACTGGAGGAAGATTTTCAACAAAGAACACTTGTTGCACATCTACTCCCCAAATGCAACAGCACCAACATTCATAAACGAACTTTACTAAAGCTCAAAACATACACTAAACCCCACAGAATAATTGTGGGAGACCTCAACATCCTACCCTCAGGGATAGACAGGACATTAAAACAGAATCTAAACAAAGACACGATGAAACTAATAAAGGTTATCAACCAAATGGATTTAAATATCTACAGAACATTTTATGTTAAAAAGAATATACCTTCTTCTCAGCACCTCATGGTGCCTTCTTCAAAATAGATCATATAACCAGTCACAAAACAACTCTCAACAGATAAAAAACACTGAAATAATCCTGTGCATCTTATCACATCACAATGGACTAAGGCTAGATTTCAATCACAACAAAAACAACAGAAAACCCACATACATATGGAAATAGAGCAACTCTCTACTCAATGATGACTTGTGTAGAGAAGATAGATAACTTGGTCAGGGAAGAAATAAAGAAAGAAATCAAAAACTTCCTGGAATTAAATGAAAATGATGACACAGAATACCCAAACTTATGAGATACACAGAAAGCAGTGCTAAGAGGAAAGTTCATAGCACAAAGTGCCCTGATAACTGAACTGGAGAGATCCTACACTAACAATTTAACAGCATACCTGAGAGCTTTAGAGCAAGACGCTAACACACCCAAGACCAGTAGATGGCAGGAAATAGTCAAACTCCGCCGAAATAGAAACAAAGAGAATGATACAAAGAATCAACAAAACCAAAAGCTGTTCTTTGAGAAAATCAACAAGATAAATAAAACAACAAGATAGATAAAACCCTAGCCAAACTAACTAAGGGGCCCAGAGATAGCATCCAAATTGACAAAATCAGATGAACAGGGAGACATAACAACAGAAACTGAGACAATTAAAAAAAATCATCAGATCCTAGTACTTTTAAAAGCCTATACTCAACAAAACTGGAAAGTGTAGATGAAATAGATGATTTTCTAGACAGATACCACATACAAAGTTAAATCAAGAGCAGGTAAACTGTCTAAACAGACCCATATCCCCTAAAGAAATAGAGGAAGTCATTTAAAAACCTCCAAACCAAAAAAAAAAAAAAAAAAAAAAAAAAAAAAAAAAAAAAAAAAAGCAAGCCCAGGGCCAGAATTCTACCAGATATTCAAAGAGCTGATAGCAACAGTCCTCAAACTATTCCATAAAATAGAAACAGAAGGAACACTTCTTAATTAATTCTATGAAGCCACAATTACTCTGATGCATAAAGCACACAAGGGCCCACTAAAATCAGGTCGTAGACAAGGCTGCCCACTCTCACACCACCTATTCAATATAGTACTGGAAGCTCATGTCAAAGCAGATAAAGGACATTCACATGAAACCAGATACACTGAAACTAATAGAAGAGAAGGTGGGGAAGACCCTCAAATACCTAGCCACTGGGGAAAAGTTCCTGAACAGAACACCGATGGCTTATGCTCTAAGATCAAGAATTGGCAAATGGGACTTCATAAAATTGCAAAGCTTCTCTAAGGCAAAGGACACTGTCAAAAGGACAAATTGGCAACTAACAGATTGGGAAAAGATTCTTACCAACCCTATATCAGATAGAGGGCTAATATCCAATATATACAAAGAACTCAAGAAATTAGACTCCAGAGAATTAAAAACCCTATTAAAGATGGGGTACAGAGCTAAACAAAGAATCTTCAACTGAATAAACTCAATGGCCGAGAAGCACCTAAAGAAATGTTCAGCATTCTTAGTCACCAGGGAAATGCAAATCAAAACAACCCTGAGGTTCCACTTCACACCTTAGCCAGTCAGAATGGCTAAGATCAAAAACTCAGGTGCTAGCAGATGCTGGCGAGGATGTGGAGAAAGAGGAACACTTCTTCATCGTTGGTGGGATTACAAGCTGGTACAACCACTCTGGAAATCAGTCTGGCAGTTCCTCAGAAAATGGGACATAGCATTACCTGAGGACCCAGAAATACCACTCCTGGGCATGTACCCAGAAGATGCTCCAATATATAACAAGGACATATGCTCTACTATGTTCATAGCAGCCTTATTTATAATAGCCAGAAGCTGGAAAGAACCCAGATGTCCTTCAACAGGAAGGACAGTGGATATTGACAAGAGGAATGGATACAGAAAATGTGGTACAATTACACAATGGACTCAGCTATTAAAAACAATGAATTTGAGAAATGCTTAGGCAAATGGATGGAACTAGAAAATATCATCCTGAGTGAGGTAACCCAATCACAAAAGAGCACACCTGGTTTGCACTCACTGATAATTAGATATTAGCCCAAAAGTTCGCAAAATCCAAGATACAACTCATGGACCACATGAAGCTCATGAACAAGGAAGACCCAAGTGTGGGTGTTTTGGCCCTTCTTAGAAGGAATAACAAAATACTCATGGGAGCAAATATGGAGACAAAGCTTGGGACAGAAACTGAAAGAGGGGACGTCTGGAGACCATCCCTTGTGCAATCACCAAAGTTAGACACTGATGTGGATGCCAAGAAGTGCATGCTGACTGGAGACTGATATGGCTGTCTCCTTAGTGGTCTGTCAGAGCCTGAAATATACAGAGGCAGATGCTCACAGCTAACCATTGAACTGATCAAAGGGTTTCCAATGGAGGAGTGAAAGAGAAGACTGAAGGAGCTGAAAGGGGTTTGCAGCCCCATGAGGAGAACAACAATAACAACCAACCAGAGCTCCCAGGGTCTAAACCACCAGCCTGGGATCAGCACATAGGGAGGGACCCATGGCTCCAGCTGTATATGTAGGGGAGGATGACAGTGTCAGGCATAGGTGGGTGAGGAAGTCCTTGGTCCAGTGAAGGCTGGACTCCCCAGGGTGGGGGAAATCAGGGGTGGGGAGGTGGGAGTGGGAGGGTGGGTGGGGCCATATCCTCATACAAGCAGGGTGAGGGGGGATGGCATAGGGGTTCTGAGTTTGGGGGAAGAATGGGGACAGGGGATTGCATCTGAAATGTAAATAAAGTACCCAATAAAAATGAAAAAATAATGAAAAGCAACAAAAAAGACACTCACTGTTCTGGAAAGTGGCACTGAACTACACAAATGATCATTAAGAAATGAAAGAATTGACTGGAGTTCAGAGCAGAGTGACCTAAAATTGAGACCAGAGGGGAGGCAGACATGTGTCCCACACTGCAGACCTTGCTGCCTGAGTTGAGCATGTGCAAACTTCTATCAATAATAAATCTGATTCTTGTTGTTGTTTGAAAACACACAGAATTTGTAGTTTTCTACAGCAAGACAAACATGAAGAGCATTGTCAATGAATCAACTTCCACATGTGCACAGATGTTGGTCCCTCATCTGGGAGAGCTGAGGGCATCTTTCCAGACCTAGGCTCTGAGGATACCTCAGCCCCAGTTCCCATGGGAGAACAATCCCTAAATTGGTGAGCACAGGAACCAGAGGCCTTCTCTTCCTGTCTTATTCCTTTCTTCTTGCTTTCACCTTGCACTGGAAGCTGACCCTCAAAGACTGTGTTTGTATATGGCACCTGGGACATCAGCATGCCCAGAGTGAAAGCTTCACCCTGGTTGCTATCCTCTAGTGAGTGCACTCCATGAGCATGGAGTTTTTTCTAGGTAGGGAAAACTGTTTCTGAGAACTTGTCCAGGTTCTGAGGTTGGAACCAACCAGGCTCTGATTGTCTTCATTGCAGGAAGTTAGGGGCTCTGGGATGCTCTCAGTATTCTTGTGCCTCTGCCATCTTCACCTGAGTCCAGATGCCTTGACCCCATGGAGTGGGCTCACATAGAAATCACACATACATAAATGGATACCTGTATACATATACATATACTTGCACACAGGCACACACACATCCAAACCTGTCACCTTGATCTTCAGTCTTTAAGAGAATTCAACCTCTGTCTACTGGTCCTTTTCCTGAAGTTCCTCCAGGGCAGTTTCAGAGACCCAGTGCCATTACAAGCTTTGACTTAGCTGGAGCACTGATTCAGCCTTTTACATCTACTGACCTCTGCATCCTCTCAAAGGGCTGTGACTGCCAGGACACACATGAGATTAATAGGGGACTAATGAGCACTTGAGGAGTCCCATGGCTGAAGAAGGGTTCACTGCTACTCAGTACTGCATTCATGGCTGCAATTCAATAGCTTATCAATGATGGGTTCAGTGTTTTCAGGTTTTCTATCTGCCTAGCATTCTGTCCTTGTCCCTGTTATGATCATGATCTATACTTAAGGTCTGACTCCTAGATATCTGAGTGCAGAATGAGGAAACCACTATCTAGTGTGTAGTCTAGAGTAGGCAAGCTTCCTCCACTTTAGGGATTAGAACCTGCAAGACAAGGGTGCAAAGACCATCACACACAGTTAGCACAGTAGCTGGTAGGGCAATCTATCTAGAGATGTACATTCACAGGTCCCCTCCTCAAATGAGGCTGAAGTCAGGACCCTGAGCTGATTTACCTTAGATTCAGCTGAAAAGGGGAGATAAATCAGTGGAAGGGTTTGCATTGTCAATTTCTTGGGTTCTCTGCAAAGCAATTAGTAGTAGCTTCGTAACTTGGAAGGTGGAAAAGACATATGGCTAGTGGAATGACTCTACCATTGATAGGGAACTTAACGACTTATATGACTTAGTCTTTTGCTGTGAGAAAATAACAAAGGAAAGTAACCAAAAGGATGCTCTGTCCTGGCTCAAATGTGATGGTGATACAGTATCTCATGGTGGGAAGAGGAGGGTGCTAGGGGAAGGAACTACTGACTTCATTGTGTCCATGGTCAGGAATCCCAGACAGCTGAAGGTTGAGAATATACTTGTCTTCTCAGTTTGATCCATCTGAAATGCAGCTTGAGGAAATATTCCAGAAAACATACATGGTGGGCCATAACTACCTTAGACAAACACTCTGAAACACCCACAGATACATGCCCCGATGTTTCCACCTAAGCACTTCTAAAAGTGCACAAAGAAGGTTAATTTCTGGGGAGCCACGATGTCCATAAAGAGAAGAACTCTAAGTGCAGAAAGATCATTTCAGATCAAGACAAATGCTGGCTACAAGAGGAGAGAGCAGGACACAGAGGGAAGAGGTGGGAAACTGCATGTGTTGGTTCACACATGCTTGGCACATGGAGCAGCACTCTTGGAGGTATGTCCTTGGTGGAGTAGATATGGCACTGTATGGATGGACTTGTAGGCCCTCCTCCTAGCTGTCTGGAAGCCAGTCTCCCATTTGCCTTTGGGACATGATGCAGAACACTCAGTGCCTCAGTGCCGTGCCTGTCTGGACTCTGCCATGCTTGACACCATGATGATGTGCATGGATCCTCACAAACATAGAGTCATTCCCAATAAAATATTGTACACAACAAGGTAATAAAATATTGCTTTGGTCATAGTGTCTCTTCACAGCAATGGAAACCCTAACAAAGACACTCAAGGAAGTGCTAAGAACCACCTCATGCCAAGGGAAGAAACTGTTGAGAGATGCAGTGTGGGTCACAAGGAGAAGAAGGCTATCGTGGGCCTATCCACCTTCTTAGGGAACATGGCCTCTTCTGAGTCTGCTGAGTGAGAAGGAAAGAGACACCAAGAGAAGGCAAGAGTACTGGGTAGTTTTGGTCGACTTGACACAAGAGACACAAGAAGAGAAAAAAATCAACTAAGAAATTACCTCCACTTTTTGTCCTGTGGTCATGTCCATGGACAGTTTTCTTGGTCCTTGATGAGATCCCAATAGACCACTGTGGGCAGCTCCACCCCTAAACAGTGGTTCTTGGTCTTATTAGAAGGCAAGCTGAGGAAGCCAGTGAGAAAAAGTACCAGAGTAACTTCCTTGTATGATTCTGCGCCTGTTTCTGCTTGACTGTTTACCCTGACTTTCCTCAGTGTAGGATTTGAACTGGGAGAAGAAAAGTATCTCAGCCCTTTGCTGCCTAAGATCCTTTGACCATGGCATTGATCACAGCCATAGAATGCAAACTGGGAAAACAATCAGCTGAAAAATGCTCCCCACTGTCCAAGAATTCTTGTAAGCTATTTGATTACACTCTGAACGAAGAAATGGTGTTGTTTCCTGATGAAACATGTTCCTAGTAGTGGTATGGCTCACTCTTAGTAAACATCTTTAGTCCCAAACAATGAAGGCAAAGTTAATATTGTGGAAAGTAGCACCATGTTTGAAAGTTATGTCTAATTGAGTGGCAGGAAACGTGATGAATCAGAGAAACATTTGACAGAAGAGGATATGCTTCACTCTCATGAGAAGAAAGTGGGGGGAGGCTACTTAAGAGACAGCACTGCAGAGAGAGGAAAGAAGACAAGGAAGCAGTTTTACTGGGAAAGATTTACAGAGACCAGAAAGATCCAGGAAATGGTGAGCTTATTCCATAGTAAGTCTCAAAGCAAAAAACATTCTAGGCCAAGATAAGATCATATGAAGCTCAGGGTTCTAGTACTAGTTTTAAGTTCCCACAATGAGGCAGTAAGCTGAGAGACTACATTTACACTAAGAGAATAAAGAATACATTTGCAAGGGAGATACAATGAAACACCCTCGTCCATTGCTTGAGGGGGATCAGGTCTTGTCTCTGAGGAGAATATGAGCAGAACCAGGGATGTGGATCAGGACAGAGTGGGTCTTTTATTGGGTCCCTCAGTCCCATCCAGTCCTTATGAGATTGTTAAAGACAAGCAAGAGCTTGACCTCTGGTTCACAATGAGATCCTGTCCCACAAATGGAGCAGTGTCTCAGCAAGTAAGGATCAGGAATAACTGGAGAACTCCTTAGAAGCAGTCCTGATGCTGAAGCAGTTCTCTAGGAGGTGTCCCAATAGTCTCTGGAAAATTGACTTAAGGGCAAATCATCTCACAGAATCCCAAGAAAGAACAAAAAACCCATTGTCCCATCTTGAAGGAGTCAACTCTGTGGTGTTACAAGACTCCCTGAAGGGAAGAGTCATAACAGGAGCCTGGAGGGGAGTCCAAGGACGCCTCAGTGCTTCTCAAAAAATGAGTATCTTTATGCCAAAAATAATTTAGAGGAATCCCCCTTCTACTGGGCTTTCACATCTATTTTGGCCCTTTAATGCACACTGGAAGCAAGACTCTGGGACAGAACAAAGAATAACAGGTTCAGGTTAGATAGGGCCAAGAGCTCCTCAAGCCATGGCTCTTTCTGACTTTGCTCCTCCAGATCACAAAACCAGAAGCCTGTGGATGTGGCTTTGACAAAACTCCCTTGTAGACAGACTCTCTTATGTACTCTGTAGATCCATCACCTGACAATATAAAGCTGATGTGCTATTGGCTGAGGCAGGAAATAGAGCGAGAACCACCAGGAGAGAGAGAGAGAGAGAGAGAGAGAGAGAGAGAGGATCTTGGGAAGGAGTCAAGAGCTGGAGTTTGACCTTGAAACCGGAGGAAGTCTGACTCATGAAACTGAGGACAGACAACCAAAATGTGGCAGATATTGACTAGAATAAACAAGTTGTAAAAGTTATGAGCTAGTCTGGGAATAGGCCAATGCTTATGGACTGGGCATATATTCATAAGTTATTAAGTCTGAGAGTCGTTATTCTGGAAACAACGAGGCTGGATAGAAAAGGCAGTAGTTACCAATGGCACACTGAATGTGAGGCTAGAATACAGACTTAGAGCTAAGAACTCTTGGTTGGAAGACAATTCTGTAGTGATCCACAGAGAGCAATGCAGATGGCAGCTCTAAAATAAATAAATAAATAAATAAATAAATAAATAAATAAATACCCTGATGAGGAGAAAATAAGAGCTCTTCTCCTGGACCCTAGTGCACTTACCAGGTGGTTCTCCTCTAATTGCAGGCTCATGAATCAATACAGCTAGGAGGTGCAGACGTTTCTCTCATACTGCAGCTATAATGCACTTCCGTGGTGCAGCAGAGAAAATGAACAGCCTGGGTCTCTCAGAACCCAGCATGTGCCTGTAGGAAAAGCCTGCAATGGCTCCTAGACAGAAACAATGCACTCCGAGATTCTGATCTACCTTCCCAGGATGGACAACAAATACAGGGCAAAGAAAAGCTATATCCCAAAACTGGCAAGGGCAGCCTACCTGCTGGACCAAGCAAAGAGATAGAAGCTAGCTGCCACAGATGTGTGCTGGACTCAGGAGCCTGAACAATACAAAAAGGCAGAAAGAACACTGTCACTGTGCTGTGGTGACACTGAGAAGACACAACCTTCTCAAAGGGAAATGTATTCAATTTGAAAACAATAAAAAAAATCCCAAGAAGTTGGGTATCAAAAATCTTAGAGAGAAAGAATTTTTCTCTAAATAATATAATCAGGTCTCCAAAGTAAGGAGAGAGTTAGAGAGAATAAAAAGCAAATTATTATTGCATTAGGATATAAAGGAAAGTAAAACGACCGATGGCATTTGGATCCTATAAAATTTTGTTTAGAGTGTAAGCAAGAAATGATTATATGTTCAGTAATGACTGGGGTTCTAAAATTGACAGTGGTAATCATTACAATTAGGAAGATGTTTCAAGACACTTGCAGTGTATTTGGCATAATTCTAACACATCTCTGGATGTTTTAACTTTATATAGTGAGATTATGGATTTCAAGAATGCTGCTGTGCTGAGTGTTGATGTGGTAGATACTACAAATAAAATTTCCCATGGCCTGAGGTCAGTATTTCTATTTTGGTCAAGCTTCAAGAATGGCATATATAGCTTGATCATGCTAGCCCTTTTGGTCCTTGGAATACTTTTATTCCTGCCCATCATATTAATGCTTGTCTTTAACAATATCAACATGTTGGCAGCCAAAGTATATGGCTTGAACCTGAAAATGGACCTCAAGAAAGAGTCATTAAATTAACAGGCTGGCAAGCCAAGGATGGGTAAGATTCTGCACAGAGCCTTACCAACCTAAGACAGAAGTGCATTGCTTTGAATAACACATATTCCCTGATGGGGAAGGAAGGCATTCTTGTCAGAATGACCTAAGACAGGTTCATTCAGCACCATTTGTTGAAAATGCTGTCCTTTTGCCCACAGGATAGTTTTGCTTCTTTGTCAAATATCAAGTGACCACAGGTGTGTGGGCTCATTTCTGGGTCTTCAATCCTATTCAATTGATCTTCTTGCCTGTCTCTGTACCAATACCATGCAGTTCATTAAACTTTTCATCCCATACAACTCAGGGATTTGTAGAGTACAACTTCAGAACTTTAGTTCTATCCCATTTATCTTTTCCTTTTTCTGTACCAATACCAATGAAGTTTTTAATCACTATTGCTATGTACTACAGATTGATGTCAGGGATGGTGATTCCACCAGAAGTTTATTATTGAGAATAGTTTTTCGCTATCTTGGGTATTTGTTATTCCAAATGAATTTGAGAATTGCTCCTTCTAACTCTATGAAAAAGTGAGTTGGAATTTTGATGGGGATTGCATTGAATCTGTAAATTTCTTTTGGCAAGATGGCCATTTTTACTATATGGCAGATTGGGAAAAAATCTTTACAATCCTACATCTGATAGAGGGCTAATATCCTCTGACAATATTTACAACAAACTCAAGGAGTTAGACTCAAGAGAACCAAATAACCCTATTAAAAAATTGAGAATAGAGATAAACAGAGATTTTTTAGATATTTAGATAGATTTTTTATAGATTCTTTCTATATTTATTTATTTTTAATTGGATATTTGATTTACATTTCAGATGCCACCCCCTTCCCCATTCCCCCCTTAGAAAACACCTATCCCATGCCCTTCTTTCCTTTTTGCATTTATACACTTTTTAAAAAATGTTAATCAAAGGGTTTATAAGTTTGGTAATGCTCAATCAGAAGTGTAACCCACTACCCAACCTAGATATATCACCTACCTTTGATGGTGGAGACACGGGAACATCTGCCTCCCTGTCTTCCCCCTCTTTCTCTCTCTGTCTCTCTCTCATCACCTAGATTCTCCTCTCCTTCTCTTCCTCTCCTTACTCCTTCTCTTCCTCTCAGTACTCCTCCCACCTTAGCTCCTCGTACATATCACCCTTCCTGTTAAAATAAAACTTTTCTCTCAAAATACAATTAGAGCATAATTATGCCAAATTTTACCAGTGAGGTACAAGATAGTCCTAATACCTAGTCTATCATTTTGTTGACTAACAAAACCTCTGTCATCTCTCCTAACTAAAACACTTAGTTCTGAACCTGGCTTTTTCCTTGGCTTTAGAATGAATGTCAGCTGAAAACCATCCACTCAAATCTTTTCTCTCAAGGTAAATAACCAGGATTGGCTATGAGACTGTAAGTTTTCGACCCCATCAGAAATCCAGAATGACTGAGTTAACTAAAATTGTGGGAAGCACAAAACATAGCTTCTAAAACTTAGCCAATTTATAGGACCTCTGAACACCTGTACACTCCCTATACTACAAAACATTGGAGCATCTGTTCTTCAGCCTTCTGGCCCAGAATCATCTGACAGACCTTAGTGCTGCAGAATTATTAAGGGCTGATTACTCTAAACAGAGAATTCTTAAGTGAGGGACCTTTAATGGCCAAGAAGAACATAAAGAAATGTTTAACATTCTTAGTCATGAGGGAAATGCAAATTAAAACAACCCTGAAATTCCACCTCACATCAGCCAGAATGACTAAGAACAAAAACTCAGGTGACAGCAGATGTTGGCAAGTATGTGGAGAAAGAGGAACACTTCTTCATTGCTTGTGAGATTGCAAGCAGAAACAATCACTCTGGAAATCAGTCTGGCAGTTCCTCAGAAAATTGGTCATAGACTTACCTGAGGACACACACAGGTATACCCCTCCAGGGCATATACCCAGAAGATTCCTCAACATTTAATAAGGACTCATCCTTTACTATGTTCATAGGAGCCATATTTATAATAGCCAGAAGCTGGAAAGAACCCAGATGTCCCTCAACAGATGACTGGATGCACAACATTCCATTTACACAATGGAATACTACTCTGCTATTAATAACAATGACTTTATGAAATTCACAGGCAAATGGATGGAACTTGAAAATATCATCCTGAGTGAGATGACTCAGTCACAAGAGAACACACATGGTATGCACTCACCAATAAGTGGATATTAGCCCAAAAGGTCAGAATACACAAGATTCAATCCACAGTCCATATATAACCAAGAAGAAGGAAGACCAAAGTGTGGATGCTTCAGTGCTTCTTAGAAGGGGAAACCAAATACTCACAGGAGGGAATATGGAGACCAAGGGTGGAGGAGAGACTGAAGGAAAGGCCATCTGGAGACTGCCCCATCTGGGAATCCATCTCATATACAGTCACCGAACCCTGACACTATTGTGGATGCTGGAAAATCCTTGCTGATGGGAGCCTGATATGTATGTCTCCTGAGAAGTTCTGCCACAGTCTAACAAATACAGAGGCAGATGCTCACAGCCAACCATTGGACTGAGTGTGACGGGAAGGAGTTGGAGAAGGGACTGAAGGAGTTGAAGGGGTTTGTAGCCCCATTGAGGAGCAATATTGTCAAATGGCAAGATGCCCTGGAGCTATCGGGGACTGGACCACCAACCAAAGAGTACACATGGGGTGGGAACCCATGGCTCTTGCTGAATATATGCCAGAGGAAGGCCTTGTTGGACATCAGTGGGAGGAGCGGCCCTTGGGCCTGAGGGTGTTCAATGCCCTAGTGTAGGGGAATTCCAGGGCAGAAAGAAGGGAGTGAGTTGGTAGGTGGGTATGAGAGTACCCTCTTAGAGACTGGGAGAGGGGATGGAGAGGGGAGACCTGGAAAGAGGAAAGCATTTGAAATGCAAATAAAAACATATGCAATAAAAAGGGGGGGCTGGGGGATACAATGGGAGGAATAATTGATTCAGGTAATCAAAGGGGATAGCAGGCTGCAGAATTAAGAGACCCAGAAAGCTCATTTGTTGTGTGACCTCCATCAAGCTGGGTAATGGAACCTGCACTCCTTAATTTGTAAATTGCCCATCAAAATGCTTGCTTGGTCTCCATTGGAAGCTGTAGTACATATATCCATAAGTTCTTTATGGAGAACACTTCTCTTAACATAACAGCCAAGGTATGTTTCCAAGTATCTGTGTCCATATTAGAATGTAAAGGTCCACATGCCCAGCTCAGCACTAAACACACATCCACCCCATGTCATCCTCCCTCCCACTAGTCACTCAAGTGCTGGCAAACAGCATTTCAGTGCAGGGTTCCTCCCCTTATCTTCAGTCTGTAACCCAGCCCTTCTTCCTGAAGTTTGTCTATGTAATCCTCTATGGGGGCTCAACCTGGACCCATTAAAAGCATTTCTAGGAACTGACCACACTACTATTGTGCTCATGCCCCAAGTACAGTGGAAACTTTGACCTGAGTATCTTTCTATGTGTACACAAGGAGACCCTACCATTCTTCCTTTGTTGGAATCCTGCAGACTCCTCATGTCTAGAGAAGGTAATCTGCAGGACAAGCCTGGACTGCTGTGCTGAGGCCAGCAAGACTTTTGCAAACACTTGGGTTCCCAGTTATATATGAAGATCACTTAGAATACCTCCAGGGTGTTTCTAGAGAGCACTAGGACTCCAGTGGATTTATAAAGTCTATAGCTCACAGGATCATCTGGATGTTGGAGTTGATAAGGAGAAACAATGCACAGCTGCAGAATGGGGATTTCAAGCAAAGGAAAAACCCATAACCACAAAAGTACAGAATAGTTGAGTATACTGCAGTACAGGCTGAGTACTCTGGGAGGGAGGCAGCAGTCTGGCAAAGTTTCTGTTACTGCCATGAAATAAGGAATTGAGCCTAAAGACCTGAATCCAAAAACATCCTGCTATAAAAGTCAGAACAACAAAATGTGTGACTTTGGAGACCAGGTTTATGGGCAGAAGAACCTGGGTTCATGTTTTCTTCATTGAGAGAGGGAGGAATGGATGAGTGATAGAGAATGAATGAATGAATGAGTGAGTGAGTGAATAAATGTTGTGTTGAACATTTGATGAACTCGAGATCCCATCGCAACTCAGTGCCTTCTTCCTTCAGGGACACTGTCCTCTCCCATTTATTGGAAGAATGTTTCAAAAGGTGCAGGAGAAGCCTAGGAGGATGTGGAAAGCCTTTCCATCTCTCTTCTTCCAAAGTGGAGAGTATCTTTATTGAGGTTTAACTGTCGTCCTGAGGGAGAAGCCTACAGTGGAACTCATGATGGGGCACCTGTCTCATCAGAGGTGACAGATCCTCACCAGGTTGTTCTTTGGAGGCAGAAGCCAATTAGACAAAGCCCACATTCCCATCATTCCTTGAGGTATTCCTCCCTCCTCCTATAGGCACAGCAGACCTAGGACACCACCAGCATCAACTGTCCTATGGATCCTTATGAGGTACAGATTTCTTCAGGGCCTGATGTCAGCCTCTATCCCAATGAAGGCTGAGCTTTCAAGACCCTTGCATGGGATGGGGAGAACAGCAGTTCTAGACATGTGAGGAGGGCCTATCTAATCAGAATTTTAGTTTCACTAAGGAATACCAAGCTGCCAACATCAATTTCATAATCACAGGATACATGTCCTTGAAGCTGACTGTATCTTCACCCTGTCCTTTCTTTCTTCAATCCTCTGAGGTCACCATGAATGTCCTAGTTTTGTGTTTGGGTATGGCCTCCCATAGAGCAGAAGTGATAGCTGTGCCATTCATTCAGCCAGGGCTGTCCTCCCTCAGACAGTGGTATCACATTCTCAGAGGCATGGAGCTGTGCACTGAGCATTGGACTCTGAAAGGTCTCTCTCACAGTTGTGGTTGGAGGAACAGTGCACCCATGACAACATTTGCCTGGTGTGTCCCCTGCATGCCTTGACTGCATCTCACTTAGATGCCACCACCTGTGTAGGCCCTTAAAGAAGTTTCAGTATTTGGTGTATTTTGTTTCCATTATTTAAAAAAAAAAAGGAGACAGGCACGTGTTCAGTCTCCTGTTTCAGATTTGTGGAAAGATTTAAGGAAAGGGACAGAGCACTTCTAAACCTTCAGGTCACCTTCACATTCTTTCCCAAGGGCATTATCTGTAACCTTTTCCAGTGCAGGAGATGTATCATGGGCCAGGTCAACTGCTGCCTCTTGTCTGCTCAACTAGGGAGGCCATTAGACTGGGGCCTGGGCACAGAATATGAAGACATTAAGATTTAACTCTGGAAAGATTCCAAACATGGCTGATCCCTACCAACCTCCCTCATCCAGGGCTTTTGTGTCTCTATGCTGTTCATCTTAGGAGAGATTGCTTGAGGACCATCACACTGCTGTGTAGAATGTCTGAAATATATTCCTCCTGCCCATGTAAAACTTTGTTCCCTCAGGTAACAAGGAGCTTACCTCTTTTCTGCTGCCATCCCTGTTCCATGGTGGCTGCAAATGGTCACTAGACTCTTTATATTTGGTAGCTGAACAGTTAGAAATGCAATGAGGAAACCCTGTGGTGGAGCTGCACATCTTTCATTCCATCACTTGGGAGGCAGAGGCAGGTGGACTTCTGAGTTCATTACTGGCCTCATCTTATGGAGGGAGTTCTGGGATACCTGGGCTACACACAGAAACCTTGTCTTGAGACCACCCAGCCACATGTTGAGAGAAATGTCATGTGGAGATATCAGTCATAGTGGAGGAGGAGTGAGGAAACAGTCACCTCAAACACTTTTAATTCCATTTCCAGGATGATAAGGATGCTGAACCCTTGTCAAAGTACCTGCATTTGGGTCTCTTCCTTTGAGGGCAATCTCTTCAGTTCACTACCCCAAGTATTAATTAGATGACTTGGTTTTTGTTATGTGGCTTTCTTTTGGACAGTAGAGTCAGTCACCAGACGGAAAACATGTTAAGGTTGAAGTCTGTTAACAAAAACCTTAGGTATTCTCGTGATTGAGAAGAGTACCAATTTAGGCCAAGGTCTACCAGTCTTAGAATTCGTGAGGACAACATACCAGTAAATGGACCATGTCACTTAGGGAAAACATCTCACCTCCCCCATGCACCTCTTATACCTCAGATAGGGACAACAAGAAGCAACTCTCCCTAGATCCCAGCACACCCCATAATATGTATAAGGTTCCTATCCACAAGGAAAAAATGTGCATGAGTTATTTCACCAAGAATTATCTGAGAGCAGCTGTGTTATTGAGCTGTAATACTGTTGGGAACAGTTTTCTCTTTGGAAGTTTTTCTTGCTGGATCTGGGCCCTGACCAGCAGTCTGGGTTTGAGGTTTCCCCAGAGCTGCTTGGCTTGCCACTGAGGATGCCACTGGCTATTAATTGCACAACACATTCTGCCACTCTGGCTCTGACTCTGGTCCTTGGGATCCAGTGTAGTGTGTAAAATATTCACTATAAAAGGACTGTTGAGTCAGTGTCAAATCTCCTGAGCCCATGTCACCTTTAATCTACCTTCCTTTGTGGTGGGGCCCAAGTGTGTACTCTTGAGAAGGTCTCAAATAAATGTTAAATGCCTCTCACTGTGTGAGCAGCAGGGCAGGGTAGAGTCTTAGCGTGACTTTGAGGTCCTTGCTAAGCCCTTTGCTGCTCTTCAACAGCACAGAGAAACTGACTGACCAAGAAATAGCCAGCAGGAAGTATTCCACGCACCTCCTAAGTCCCCTTCACCCTCAAAAGATACATGTGAGGCAGTGTTAGGGTAGTTACCACAACGAGGCTTTATTCTCGTACCAGGTAAAGCAGAAGACCCCGAGCCTGGATGAGGCACTGCTTATATACACCCTAGAGTGGCGTGTTCACTTCTGATTGGCTGTTCACTCATCACCCCTTATTACGCCCCGGGATTGGCAGTGGCTTGGCACGCTTTCGCCTCTTTGCACCTGTGCAGTTAGTTGTTTACTTGTGGGAGCAGGATGCCAGCTCCATCTTGTAATGGCGGATGCTATCACCACTAACTGTGGCTCCTTACAAGGAAGAGCTGAGGGAGAGGACCAGTTTAGATGACTCCCAGAGTATCATCCTTGGTAATACTTTGGACTGACAGGTATAATTTGACTTCTAATTGCAGGAACTCGGATGTTGAATTATTTCCCCGATACAATATGGGAATAGTCAGAACTGGCTCTAGGGATCTGATGTTCTCCTGTCCCTAGTCTAGCTCTTAGGTAAGAGGAGGATAGATTCTTGTATACCCTTCCTATAATGTAAAGAAAGCCCATGTGATGTTGGCAGCCAAGAGTAGTGTTTCATACAGCTTGTGACTTGCAAGAGAGAAGCAGCTGGAAACAAAGGTAGCAATGGAGGGCTCAGGCAGGCCCTGCCATGGATCTGCTTCAGTCAGAGCAAGAAATCACATTTATCCAGCTGTCACAGCCACATAGCTCATGCTACCTGTCACATGATCTCAGTGTGTGTCCTACACTTCCTCTGATTCTCAGCCCTCCCTTACTCTCTAACGTGCTGTACCTTCAAGTTAATTCTTCTATGCCAGCCCTGTGCCTATGCTTTATGTATTGGCAAACTATCCATCCTGTCTTTGATCTGTCAGAGTACAAGATATCAGGTACGGTACCTTCATAGGGCAAGCATTGACTCCTCTGTCCCTGGTGACATTCCTGACCTGAATTCTCCATACAGAGTCAGGCCTGCTCTTCCAGGTGGGCAAGCTGACAATTACAGTGAAAAGGGTCAATGACCACAAAGTACAGAACAGCACTTTTAATGTCAACTGTTAGTAAAGTTTAGTTCCATCCCCTTGAAGGGATATAAATCTTTCTTAGCCTATGTATCTCATGGGATACCATCATGCACATGACACGCTCAATGTTAAGACTTACAAAGTTCTACCAAATGAGGTATGAGAGGACAACTGTGGACACCTGGGCACAAGATGCCCAAACCCAGAGTCCACAGAGACACAAGTCTCACATTCATAGTTCTAGTTGCAACAGCATCAGCAACAGGCTTCTTCTGTGGAGTGGGGCCTTCTTCCTCTCCTAGGATGCAGAGGTAACCTCTGACCTGAGTCTGTCAGGCTCTCTGTATCCTGGAATGCCTCATGAAACTCTGGTCTTTGCACTTTTCTCCATCTATGCACGCTGGGATGCATAGATGTTTTCCATGCATTTCCTAAAGATGTGGCTGATCCTTACAGTGGCCAGGCTTCTTGGCTGGAGTCCATCTTCTAAGCCTGGGCTCATCATCTTGAACAATCTGTTCAGTGTCAAGAGGCTGAATATGGAGAAAAAATGAAGGAGCTTGTGTAAGTTGAGAGGAGAGTGGCTTTCTTGCAAAAGATGAGTTCCCAGCTCTCTCCCAGCAGTCTTTGTACCTAGCAGACATCCTAGCACTCCACCAATACATATGAAAACCCTCATGGCTATACTTGTCCCTCTAACCTGAATTCTGAGCTTTTTGTTGGAGCTCTCCTGTCAGAAGAATCAGAATCTCTCTGAGGTGTTAGCCAAGGAGACCTGCAAGAGCTGAAGGAGATGGAGACAGGGATTTGTGGGCTGTCTCTCCACTATGTCAGTCAGGCTATTTGGAAAGAGTTAACTTGTGCCACACTGCCTACCTAGAGGCATCCTAGAAACCCTGTGGAAAGTGTCAGGGTCCTAGCACTCAGAGGTTCTGGTGTTAGTTGCAGGCTCTTCTCCTGCACTGCCTGAACTGGTGAACAGCATGACATCTTCAGGCTTTGTTCTCCTTCCTACAATGGGACTAAGAATGGAAACATCCAGTCAGGGGTATTCTCATGAGAACTGCAAGGTCACTCAATGACTAAGGAGGAGATGTTAAAGAGCTTCAAGAATGGGGTAAGTGAGCACAGAGAATGTGAGGAGCCTGGGTACTCTGAGGGAAAGAGACACAACTTGACCTTCAGGGATCATATACCCAGTTACAGAAAACATCACCTGTGTTGTCCATGTACAGAAGGCAAGCGAAGAGACCCACACATAGCTACTGCAGTGACCACACGGAAAGTTTTCCCCTGGAGACTCAACACCTCAGGGGATGGGATGCATATATAAACACATCCAGGAGTGAGGGTGACAGCCAAATGGTTCTTCCTGCATAGCTGAAAAAAATGTCCAAATGTTACTTCTGATGAGTGCCCACTCTACTGGGCATAGCCCCAAATTCATACAGCAGAAGATTTCATTTTAATATGTCTGTGTACTCTCCATTTCCCAGTCACATGGGAGCATTATGAAGACATAGTGAGACACTACAGATACGCCACTGTTCAGAGATGACCTCCCAGACCTCTACATTGCTAAACAAACTAGCAGGGTCCAAAAGCCACAAAAGACTTCAGTAGACTTCTTACCTCCTTTGTGCAAATGGGGTGTACAAGAACCATTTTGAACACTTACTTAAGAGTCAAGGGTCAAGATCATCTTGTTACATTTTGATAAAAGTTGCCTGGAAGCAGCTCAACTTGCCCAGCAGAGACTCATTGCTCCAATGACTGACAGAGTTCTACCCTCCATCATGATTGGCTTTTGAGGGCCCAGAGATGTCATTATCATCCATGGACATCCAATTTTCTGGAAAATGAATTCTCAGAGCTCACTGGAAGTTTTTTCATGATGATAAATGCTGAGATAAACTCTGGAGGGAACACAAGACATGGTGATATCAAAGGCAGGGCTCAAAATGGAGGCACAGAATGGTGTACCAAACAGTATCCATTCAGCATCCTAACTCATCCACCAAACCATAGATAGGAGCTTATAACACTGGAGTGTACCTTATATAAGCAAATACAGTCTAAGTTGAAAAGCTGTGAGAGTGTAGTGAAGTGCAAGCCAGCTAAGGATGTAGTTCTTATCCTGTGCTATCTTCCACAGTAGAGCAGAATATGGCTAAAGCCTGTCCCCTGATTCCAGACAGTAGGTACCTGTCCTCCCTCACTCTGCTCAGGTTCCTTGAACTCAGGAAAACCCTACAACTCACTCAGCTTCTATTTAGCCCTTCTGCCAACAGACCTCTCATTGTACCATCATCCAGCCTCTGTAATGTCCCAGATTGGTGGGTAAGATTGGTACTGCAAAGAAGAGAGCCAAGTAGCAGCAAGCACACATAAGAGAATAGAAGCTAACAGCCTAAAGGATGACACTTTAGCTACAAGCAAAGTATCATTCAGTACAGCTAGTGGTGGCAGCTGGTTGTTATGTTGTTAGAATGTGAAAGGTTATCAGGAGATTTGTCTTTCAGCCTTGGGTAAACCTGAAACCTGAAAATGGAATTCTTTGAACTCTGCACAACCAGGCCTGAGCCTTACCATTTGAAAAGGACTGTTTAGGATCCTCTGTACCAAATGAGTTCTCTAAATTTTAAACACACTCTTGTGCATCACCCAGTTGAACATATTGCTGGGAATTTGATTGGATTTCACAGTTTACTATGTTTCTCTTGACCCACTTCTGTCTCATGTCTGTTAGTTTCCTTGACAATTAAGCTTTAAAGAAACTTTGCAAGTGGTCTTTTCAATGTTTTCTTGCAAGCTATTTTCAAATGGTTAACTAAACATCAGACAAGATGAGGAAGATGGTTTACCCAACAACCACCTGAGAAAAATGAGAGAGTCTTCCAGTTCAAAGCTGCAGGGTCACTGATAGAAACCAGAAGGGATCATCCCTAGGAAACATGGGCCAGATGCAAGTCACCAAATACTAGAAAGACAGAGAAAATCTTGGGGATGAGATAACTTGTCAGGGTTGAGCAGGACCTTGATGGCCTAATAGATCGGTACAACAGCATTGAAACTTTTCTGAATACATCTTGTCTGTAGAGTTTCAGAACAGGAACTTGATTCAAGGAAAATAATAAGAGCAGACGGCTTTTCAAGTGGCACACTCCACAGGAAGTGCTAATCACCAGCAGATGGAGTTCCCAAAAATGACTGGGAAACCTTAAAGAACACCATAGGATTCTGTGAAGCCAGAGAGCATGGTTGGCATGTGGCCGGAATGTGCAGGCAAAGGAGGCCCTTCTGAATCAGAGACCTCCCTGGCCTGTAGCACAATGGCTTCCTATGTTAAACTTGGAAGAGCCTGGGCTTTGCAGGCAGCAGAAAGAATCACACAGGTGATCCATGGCTGCATGTTAGGCCACACAAAATAGGCTACCTTCAGATTGAACATGCTCATCTCCCAGCATGATCAGTAATAAACCCAGCTCATATGTGTGGGAGAAAGAGACCATCTCTCCTTAAGATTTAAAAAGACACATCACTCCTCTCTGAGAGAGAGGTCCACTGGATCTTTAGAGGAATCTCAACATCTCTGCTTCATGTCCCTTGAGGATATAGTGCTCACCAAGGCCAGTTTGCAGTCATGCTCTCCCTCTGTGTGGGTCTGAATAGATAAAACTCTCTGAGATTGCTCAAGAGAGGATCTTTCACCTCTGCTTTCCCTCCAAGTCACAGTTCATCATCTGGACCTCAGACACCTGAGAGGTGGATTAAGTCCTCTGAGTAGTTTCCAGGCAAGATGTGATTAAGGTCAGGAAAGAATGGGGTGGGACTTTGCTGCTCTGTGCAATGGGTGGAATTGATGAACTAGATCACCTCAAAATGCCAAGGACATGATGGAGGAGCTGTGAAGACTTGTAAGGTGGAAGGATATCCTCAGATAACATTTTCTAGTCTACTTTACAAGAAAAGCATACAAAAGGAAGAAGATTCATGCATGGCTCAAAACTGAGCCTTCTCTGAGAGGACTGGCTGTGTACTGAAGTGAGGTCACTGTAGAGCTCTTAGGACACTGGACATGGCCAACATCTGCCCATGTTACACAACAGCACAGCCTTCTGTGACAGATCTAAATGTGCAGTGAAACCAGCTTACTCTAGAACTGTTAGGACACTGGACATGGCCACCACCTTCCCATGTTACACAAAGGGAGAGGTATAAGAGTTGGCTGACATCTAGACTGTGTGCCAAGGTGATGACTGTAAGAATGACTGAAATGGCTGTGTCTGAGGGGGACACTGTGTTACAAAAGAAGCCAGGAGGAAGGAGAGATCCTTGGTCTAGGACCCGTCAAGCAGGGCTTCAAATGTGCCTTTTTTCTGTGAGCCTCGATGGGTTTCTGTGTTGTCAGAGCTATCATACTCATGAGAGACCTTCCTGAGCCTGGTTTCCCATTTCTCAGAAGGACAAAGTATATCATTTATTTCTCTTACAGACAGACATGAGTACATTTACCAAAACACAGTAAATGCACTGTCCTTCCATATATCAACAATTTAGATGCCTTGGGTTGTGATTCCAGCAAGAGTATCTAACTCATACCAGGATGGTGTTAGATACAGGTGTACAGGGTACATCCCTCACAACAGCTGCAGCAGGAGTGGTAAGACTAGTCATAGGCAACCATGTTTCCAACCTCACTTGCTTTAGGGTGTGGTGTCATCAAAGCCTTTGCTCTAGGTGCAGTGACTTAAGAGTGTTTGGGAGTTTCCTTTTACACAGTATAGATATTTCCCAATTTTGCCCCCTGAGAACAGAACCTGAGGACATCAGGTATGCATGGTTTGAGCTGTAGGAGTCACGTCAACTTTGAGACCTTTCCTCTCATGCATGTTTAATATCCCAGTGTCTTAGCATCAAAAGCTACATTATCACAGTGATCATCTAAAAGATGAGGTCCACAGTGAACTTTAGTTCTGTCTTTAATATGAGATGAAAGAAACACTAAATTAAGGGTACTCTGTATCTTGGTCTGTGGATTTGTGGTGACCCTCTGAGTGCAACATGTCAAGAGTCATGCTAAGTGCAAAAACTTGATGTATCTTTTGTGGTGTAGGACTGTGAAGATTTTTTAGTAATCCTAATATTGGCTTGTCCATCCTAAAGTGTTACAGACATACTGTCATAGTCACAGAAAGTTCTGGAAAACTAAAAGTAGGCAGAAAGAACAGGGGAACATGAAATAGGATGCTAAGATTCAACAAGTCTTAACTTAGAGTACTTAGCTAAGTGGTTGATTACACACACACACACACACACACACACACACACACACACACAAAACGAAAACAAAACAACCAAAAAACCAGAAAACCAGAACTACAACCAAGGCAAGTCTGTGGGACAGATAAGATCTGGTTGTCCTGATTGGCACCCAAGGAAAGAGAACAGCACCTATTCGTTCAAAGGCTATGTCTCCCACTTCCCAGAATGATCAGATACTTCTCCTGCATGTACGAGCACTGCCTCAGATCCTTGAGGTTTTCCTAAAATATCCAATGGTGTTTGATCCCTAGGTATTTCACCAAGTTATCCTCTGACCTCTACTGGCTACCCAGAAAATATGAATGACAGCTTCCCACACATACACAATTACAGGGAGAGAGAGAGACAGAGACTAAGAGGTAAAAAAGCAAAGAGAAAGAGAACAGTAGGGTGCCAGTTAGTTACAGATGCAGAGACATAGACAAGCAGGAGTAAGAGATATAGAAATAGAGAATCAGAAAACAGGAGAGAATAGAGGAGAAGAGATACCAAATTGGTATGTAAGTGAGTAAATATGTAAAACAATTTAAAATATTTGCAAGGTTACATGCTCTCAGAACCATACCAACTGTGAAAATTAGGCAAGATCTGTAAGCCTCATACATACCTACTAGCACGAAATTGGACCTACTCAAAGAAGTGCAGGCTAGCAGAAGGAAAATGAAAGGCTGATCATTGGCTAACATCTCTTGGAGGGAGGGGTTCCACACCTGGAAAAGGATCTTGCAGAGGAAACAGAAAAAGGATCAACCTGAAGGCAAAGAAGTCTGCTGTGAAATAGTAATCTATGTCTGGAAAGCATCAGTTGAGGACACAGCAGAGACATCCCAGGATGAGCTGATGGCTAAGTGAAAACAGTGTCAGGTATAATGTGAGGAGAATCTGAGAGGTCAGGCAGGACACACTACAAGATGTCAGCTTTGAGGCTAGGTAAAATGAGAAGCTGAAGCCTCTAGTCATGAGTCTGAGAATTTTCAGTGCTGGGAGATGTGGTGGCCACTGGGAGCAATTCATGTTCTTTCATTTGAACCCTCAAGCTGTGCAGGAGCAGTGACCTGGAGGAGAGTCTTCACAGAAGAATCCTCTAAATAAAGTTTTCCCTGAGCACGTCTGTAGAGGACTGATTTGATTACCTTAAATGACATGGGAAGCCACAACAGCTTGGGCAGTGCCATTCCCTAGACTTGTGTCCCAGACTGGATAAGAACAGAGAGCTCTCGAGGAGCACAAAAAAGAAAGCTTACATGCAAGCATTTGTTTCCCTCTGTTCTTGACTGTGGATATGACATGGGTAGCTGCTTTGCCCATGTGCCTTGGCTTCACTGTGGGATGCAGTATATCCTGGAAGTGTCAAGTCACTGTGATGAAAATGAAACTAAAAAGGTTTTGTTTCAGATAATCACACTGACTGTAAAATAACCCAGGTGCAACAATGGAACATATCTGATGGTTCCCTTAGTCAGTCAAAATTTTCAAACTGGGCTCCCTCCCAACTCACATCAGTGGGACCACGGGCACAGTGCCTCACTTCCTCTGAATGTCTGATCTCCAGTCATAATGTAATAACTGCCTTCAGAGAGTTCTGTCCAGGGTCAGAGAGACCTGTCTCAGTGCATGCCATGTGTCAGATGACAGTAAAGAGGAGTTTCAGAGACCCTGCACATCCCTCCACTAAGGACCTTCCAGGAAGCTCATATTAAGAGGAAGCCTGTGATACTGTCCTTGCTTCCCTGGTGCCACCATTCCACTGAGAGAAAATCAGTGAACAGCATCCTTGCTGAAGCATGGGTGAAGAGCTAGGGAAGAGGGCACTCTGTAACAACTGGATACACAGATTCCTCACATTTAAGGAATAACCAGTGACAGGAACTGCCAGCACCTCTGCACGTGGCCCCTTCCCAAGCCCCAACTTGCAGAGGAATTCTAGGTCTAGGCATTTAAATGAATGACTTACATCACCCTTAATGGTGACAAACAGACACTGGAGACGTCTATGCTGTTTTTACCAGTCCTCCATACTACATTTGCTTGTGATGATGCTGATGAGGTCACATGACTTATTGTTGGTGTCATCCTATTTGGCAGAAACGAGGCCCTTGGCCTTCCAGCTGACCATATTCAGCAGCCTGTTATGGGAAAGCACCAAGACCTGCAAGAGAGAAGTAAGAGAATGGAATACCATGCATGAGGACAGAGTCCCCAGAACCTTGGTCATGATCCAGCCCATAGCTTCCTGATGTCCTGACACTGAACTGAAAATCTAGAGAAGAAAATGTGTGAACGGACCAGAGGATGAGCTCCTCACAAAGAGAGTCACAGGGGTTAAGTGCACAGAAGGAGAGGACAGCAGAGAGAGTGCACAGATGATAGAAAATTACAGGATATTCCCATGTTCCTAGAGAAGCATGCCAACACTATAGAAATGCCATTCAGAAAAGACTTAGCAACTGAAGATGGAAGTACAATAAACTGTCTTTCCAAGCTGATGACTGATCACAAAGTCTAGGATGCTGAGAAAAACAGAGCTGACTGTTCCCAGGGGCCCCATCTTGGGCTTTCTCTGGGCATTACAGAAATCTAGCTACTCAATGCACTGTGTTACTCGGGTTCCTCTTTGACCACAGTGAATACTTATTGAAAAGTAGGTGGAACCCAGAGGTCAAACAGTGTGGGAGAACTTTCCTGAAGTGGCAGGGAGGTCTGCTAACTGAGCAGTGAGTGTCAGCCTGTTCAAGGTAATCATTCGTACCTCAAGATGTTCAAAGAATGAAGAGGGATAAGCCCTGGAAGAAGATCCTGAAGAGTCCTTGCATGGCACATGCCACCCAGGGATCCCTCAGTCCCTATCAGCACTTAAGGGCTCTATCCATCTTAGAGCTACTACTAATTTGGGGCTGTGACTGAAGGAACATTGGGTAGTGAGTTGAAATCAAGCACATAGTGAGAAAGCAACATGAGACCTCTACATCTTTCTCACAGGGTTTTTTTTTTCAAGTGTACACCCTGTCGTCTCTGAGACAGAATGCTCCATGTTGGATGTTGGAAGCTTATATTTTCACATATTGAACTAGATTTTTGGATCAGCAGCAGCATTAGCTACAACTACAGTTCAAAATGAGAGAATTCAAGAGGTTGTGCCTTTAGTGAAATATCAGGTTCTGACTTTCTTTTCAGAATGTCCTCAGCAGCCACAAACAGGGAAGGACTTGGTGCACAGCTTCTGGATTTGCCTGCAACCTGTGTTGCTCCTGTCAGGAAAGCCTCGGGATTGTTTACTGCTTACTGAAATTCAGAATCATAGCCACAGACATCGGAAGAGAACAGTGATTGAAGGTCAGACCACAGAGGATTCAGGTAGCTCTTCCTACCTGGACCACTCAGTGTCTTATTTTCAAAGTTAAGAATAATCCTGGACAGTGACAGGGTATTCCCAAGAAGACTGAGTGGTAGCATGTAAGAGAGAGCAGGCTAAAGTGCTGAGGGAAAATTGAGGTCCAGGAACCCTCATAGTGACAGTTTTCATCTGCAACCATTTCCTGCTTAGAAACTCAACATGCATGTGTGAAGAATGGTGGAGCCCCATCCAGGAACATGGCCTCTTGTTTCTGGGATTCTAACATTATCCCCCTATCAAGACTGCCTCCTCATTTTCTAACATTCCCATCACCATCCTAAAAGGAGGGTACCTTTCCGCCTTTTGGTATGTTGTGACACCCAACACTCTTAGGGATTGAGATCTGAGTGGAGAACACTATTTTACCAAGAGATGAATTACAATAAATTTCTGTTATAGTGTCCATACAAATCAGACCCTCACAGGCACTTGTCAGGTCCTGTCATTCATGATGGCTGCCTGTCCCATGGTGGCTCTCATGGCCCTCTGTCTCATGCCTACTTTCTTCCCTGGCTCACCCCAGCAGAGCTGTCTTCTCAGGGAGTGTGTTTCCCAACAACCTGTACTAGGCTGGAAGCTCTCAGTTTCATTACCATTTTTACCTGTTTTAATGTGGACTTACCTCACCATCTTTTATGTTCCTGAATGCCTGGATTCTGCCAGAGTGTCAGCTCCATGTACAGAGCTTGTCCATCACACCAATGATCCTGGGATCCCGCACCTAGTGAGGACTTTGCACATCACCACCCTTATAGAATGGCAACTGACTGAAGCACAGATGAAACCACTTCACTGAGACATTCTATAAGCTGGGGTGACATCTCAGAGCCAATCTTCACCCCAACTCCTTGTGGATAAGAATGAAGTCCAGCCTCTGAAGGGAACAATGGCCTCCATGGTGCTATAGGATTACTGGAGCAGGCACAGATGAGGAAGTGAGGAATAGACTGCATGGCAAGAACTGGGAATCCAGCTCTGTCAGACATCCCATAGGTAGAGCACAATCCTAAAAAAATTCAGTGCAGTGTTCTGGGGGCATCCACTGACAGATTTGTAGAGGCCCTCCTTTAGGCTTGTCAAGTCTCTAGATTGAGAGGCAATGCTGAGAGTTATTCAGAAAGAGGTTGTTATGTTTTGGTGACAGGGCTGTCACTAGGGAGACACCAACATACAATGAAAGTCTGAAGAGACGATCAAAGGTTGCACCATGTAGCTTCCAGGTACAGCTGGACTCCCGTCATTTTGCATGCAGCTTTTCACTGTCAAATTTCTCCTTTCCTTACTGTCACCTCAGTGACAATAGCACCTTGTAAGGCCAGGCTGGGTGTGTCTTATGGAGACAGAGAAATTATCAGATGAGGATATCACCATGATACCCTTTTGAAGAGTAGAGTATCCTGGTTAGAGGATAGTCTACCAGGACAGGTGCTTCTGCAGGAGATGGTGACACTACAGACTCTTTGTGTTTGAGCATTGTAAGCTCAGTTATAGATGATCAGAGTTGCAAATGTCTGTAGTCTTCTCTTTCCTAAGACTTGGAGAGTCCTGGAACACTGGATGATCAGGGAGTTCTGGGCAGGTTAAGAAGTCTGCAGGGACTTAAGTGTTCAAGCTTCCTGAGAAGACAAAGACAGCAGGGAAGAGGAGGGCTCCTTAGCTTTCCTGTCTGCAGGAATTCTGGAACAGTAGCAGTTGCCCTGGAGTGACTTGCACTGATGTGGGTTACGTTTGAGTATAGGAGGAGGTGAGCCTTAGGGCTCCTTTTGGTGTTACAGGACACCAGAAAACCTGTCATCTTACTTATCATTACTTTGGGCTCTTTTGGGTTGGTAGTGTATTCTGCTCTCAGGAAGGATTTTGGTACTGGCAGATAGCATGTTTTACAGTGATTCAGGCCTTAAAGGTCCCCTGTCATACTGGGCAACCTTCAAGAGGTCAGGATACTTGCATGCTCTGAGCCTCCCCTCCCTTCTAAAATTCTCCTCTCAGGAGGATTCTAGCACTAGCAGACAGCATGTCTCTCACAGTGATTCAAGCTTGAGAGGTTCCCTTTCAAATTGCATGTCTTTTAAGTGATCAGGATATATACATTATTTGCTAGCACCCCACCTTCTTTCCTAAATGGAGAAGCCCATGCATGCTGTTTTTCTCATTTGAGCCCCGATGTCCAGGGAGACAAGTCTATTTTGTTCTATGTGCACCAATACAGAGTGAGTGTACCCAGTACTTACATTTTCTGTCAGTAGATATACGCATCCACCACAGAAACCTTCTGATTCCTGGGTGTTGGTGTTGACTCAGATCCAGGAGTCATACTCCGCTCTCAAAACTTGAAGGTCCATTCCTTCAAGGCCTGAGGTTTTTTGTTTTTTGGCAGCATTACAAGGTGACTCAAGTCCTCCTGTGTTTAGTGTCCCAATACTGAGAGCAGCACACTGTTGGGGCAGGTTTGGGTGTGTTCATATGGAGGTATGGGAATCATCACATCAGTGTCAAGGGCAGAATGGCCTGGTCAGAGGATAGTCTATTGGCTTCAGTGCATCTGCAGTAGATAAGGACAGCACAGCTGCCCAGGACATCCTGCAGCTGGGACAAATCTTCCAGAGGCTGTCCATTCTGCATGTCCTTACAGACATATGAGGAAAGAGAATTTCAGTTCCTCTCTTCAACTATATTCCTTGAGTTGTGGAACAAGATTCAATTCTGGGCATGGGAAGGAAATGTTTTTCACCTTGATAGGAGATAGGAATGACAGAAGGAAGAGAAACAAGGACCAGCTCATGAGTTCTATGAATATGCATGTTACTTGTTCTTGGGGTACAGGATTGAAGCTATCGGCTGAGGTCTTCTTGCCTGTTTATCTGATGGTTTGGGCGACTACCAAAGAGGCACTGTTCTTTTGCATGGAATCTCTGTGGAGAATTCTGTACCACGGTGTATACACCTCATTAGTGGATTGGTTGCTGTTTTACTGGTTGTGTATACAGAACAAATGTGTGAGAATTCAATCTCTCCCTCATCTACAGATGCTGGTGTCCATTCTGGGCAGATGCTCCACACTGATACAGCAACCACAGAGCTCAGGCCTTGGTGTCCTTCTGAACTGCAGGGAGACTTTGAGGTTGCTCAGCATTGACCATTATCCCTCAGCATGTACCAGATCATCACGTTGGATTCCCTCTGGACACTGACAGCCTCACCTCTTTTCTGCATACCTTGTTCAGGTAGGAGAATTTACTTTGTGTTTCTATTCAGTGCTGTTATCTTGAGATGTTACCTTCAGCAACAAGGAAACCACTGCGCTCATAGTCAGGGATCCATGTCCTTCCCAGCTTCACAGGCACAAGCTTCTGTAGCACAGCACCCTCATCTGTAGAGGAGAAGCTGAAAAACAGAAAGGCATTAGATGCAATGCGAACTTAAGCCCAGGTGCCATGGCAATGGCAGGTCACCTTCTCTGAGAACCTCTTACTGAATGAAAGACCTAAACTGGGTAGATGACAACTAGGATAAGAAGCAAAGTGCTCAGGAGGGAAGGCCACTGGAGCAAGTGTGGAGATGGGAGAAGCTATGCACCATTTCCTTTTAGTGAATGACTAAAAAGTGCACTTGAGACATGCCGTGGGCATTAAGATCACCAAGGCACGGCCTGGAGAGATGGCTCAGTGGTTAAGAGCACTGACTGCTCTTTCAGAGGTCCTGAGTTCAACTCCCAGCAAACCACATAGTGGCTCACAACCATCTGTAATGGGATCTGACACCCTCTTCGGGTGTGTCTGAAGACAGTGACAGTGTACTCATATACATAAAGTAAATAAATAAACCTTTAAAAAATCTTGTTGAGGCCATAGACTATTGGACTTTATCATGTTGCAGGTCAGGAAGCTAATGGAACACCATGTCCTTTAGTTTGGTGAGAGTAAAGAGCTCACATGTGCCATTGGGCTTTGTCTCACGATGACTCTGGCATAGGGAAAGTCCAGAACCTCTATTCACTGTGTGAACTGTGGTTCCAGAGTGACTCAAGTAATCATCCTCTGTGTATGAAGACAGTAGCATTGAATCCCAGATACTTAACATATGTGGATAAACTGATGGGGTGAGCTGCTGAGAGACCTTATAGATGCATGAGTGAAAATATGACAGGAGAGAAAGTCACGTCATCTACTGTTCCTGGAGTACACCCTCAAGTATCTGGCTCCCCTTCCCAGGTTGGATACTTTTTTGACACTTTGGTCAAGCTGAAGTCATTCGGGATGAAAATATCCTGTTGAGAATATGTCCTTATCGGATTTACAGTGAGTCTATAGGACATTTTCATTATTAGTGCCTGACTGTGTGTGTTTAGGCCAGTCTGGGTGGTAGCACAGCTGGGAGTAAGGAACATGCCAAGGAAATCCTGGTGGAGAAGCCATTAAAGAGCACCCTTCATGGCCTCTATTGTTATTTGTGCCTCTAAATTCCTTAAGTTACTATTTTTGACTTGCCTCAGGGACAGTTATGCACATGTTTTTCAAGCTAGAACACACATCTGTACACAAACAAGCAGGACCTACTGCTCTCTGTGTTCATGGCAATCATGAAGAGGGAATGGCCTTGATGGACCCCCGTTGCGATGTCAGAAGGCACCATCATGTCCAGGGATTCAGGCTGGCAGCATGTCACATGGCTTCCCCTATGACCTTCTGTGCCTTCTATTCTTCCTCCCAGGCTCTGAACTGCTGTAGCCCTCACAGAAGTGTCTCTTGTGATTCCCTGAACTACCATGCATTCTCTCTGGTAACTTCCCATGATAGGTGTTTTCATGTAGACCTACACCACCATTTTTGTCTTCCTGATTTTCCTGGACTCTGCCAGCATGTCTGTTGCTTGGAAACAGGTCCATCTTCAGGCCTAAAGATCCCTGGATCGAGCACATAGTGAAGGCTTGGCACACAGCACACGGTTAGTGAATGTCTTCTGACTGGGTAACTGATCACAGCCTGACACAGAGTCAGCCTAGAACATGGGATTGAATCTCAGATCTTGATTTCACACTGGATGACTGGTTCCACTTAAATAAGAATGAAGTGGGGCCTATGAGAGAAGACTTAGCTCCAGCAATGAACTGGAACACAGATGGTAGACGGAGCACATGGACAGGCCCAGCCCAGAAAGCACAGAGCAAGCTAGATGCCTAGGACACTGAGCCCTACCATGCCAAACAGCCCACATTCTGGGAACAAAATTCCAAGGAAATTAAGTGACAGGTCACAAGGCTACCCTCTGGAAAATCAGAAGACACCTTCCTCCAGGCTCTTCAGAAATGGAAGACTGAGGCTCAGAAATGTGGTGAATGCTTAGGAACCATTCTTGTTTCTCAGGCATGGAAGCCTTTGAGGTTCACTCACAAGTTTGGCAGGTTTCTTGGGCTCAGTGAAACAGATGTGTTGTGTGCCTGCTCCCACACTTCCTACAGGAAATCAGGACACCTAGGCTGAGTGATCTCCGTGATGGAAGAAGCACTATGTGTCTCTCTGTGTTCTCTAAACCTCAGTGTGTGGTCCTTCAGCCCAGCACACAGACTCACCACACTGTCCCAGTAGACAGAAGCCTGGACTTTCTTAAACTGCAGCACTTTAAGAATGTGGTGCTGGATCACATTCTGGAGGCAACTAGATCTCCCACACCTGAAGCCCACTTTCTATGTCCCCCAAGCCTCCTGCTGTCAGCTGCATACAATGTAACAAGCCTCCCAGGGTGGTCTCTCAGGAAGATAGCTAGTTGAGAGGCTGGTTGAGTTTTAATTTAGAGTGATACCTAAGGGAGGTTGGTTAGTATGAGAGGCCATGAAGGCACATCCTATGTATGCACAAGGGTGGGATGCTGACATGGTGTCACTCAGCATGTTCTGTGCCTGCACAGGAGCTGCCCAAGACAACACATGGGCTGAATGCATAGGTAAAGTGTGAAGAACAGAGCTGTGGAAGGACACTTCCCATCTCTGCTCCTTCCTTGCTTTTATGGGTGCTGTATGCCCAGGCTATGAATGCTACTATGGAGATTCTGGTAGAATACTGCGAACCATATCCTCACTAAAGGGCTTGCAGGATACACAGGAACTGAGTATCCAGCTCAGCTTCCCCAGGAAGCCATCCAAGCATCAATGTCAGACTTCACAGGGCTCAGCACACTCTGCCTGTCCAATAGAATTGTAGCGAGGCATTGAAATGGTTCCTTTGCGCTTTGATCATGGTCATTCTGCCAGACACTAGGTCCCCAAGCAGAGTCTCGATCTGAATACATTTCTCATAAACAACAGCTCCACAAGCCCCCTTTCACCCAGGCTGTACCCACAGTCTCTTGCTGATTACTGCTAGTTGGGTTGTATCAGATACCACCTAGGCATTCTCCAACAGGATTTCTTCCTGAGGTGGTAAGCCAAGGATCAGGGTTTAATCCAGCTGGAATAGAAATACATCTGACGATCCCAAGAGACCCCAGAAACGTACACTTCTCTGATTTTTCCAGCAGGGAGACATGAATAAAGACATAGAAAGTAAATTACAAAGCAGAGATGCCTCCTCCCATACCTGCTTACCCTTTACTGTGTTCTGCTGCTCCTCCTCTCTCAGGGGAGCCACTTTTTTGGAGGATGTTTTCGGGGTCTTTGTCTTTTGAGCACAGGGGAAGCAACAGAGTCTTGATAGGCCTGCTCTGATTTTCCTGGTGAGTCTCTTGAAGCACCCAGGCTTCTTAGGAGGAGATGTTTGTATATGAGAGTGTTGCTCAGGTGGCACAGGCAATTCCTCCTCCAGTATGTTGTTGCAGACACTGGGGGCCGCCACAGATCCGTTATGGAGGGCACAGGTGGAAGTGCTGCTGGTCTTTTTCTCTGGACAATGTAGAGCAACTGGAAGCATGGAGACACTTGTGGCCACGTCCTGTCCCGATGGTGTCAGGGCAACAGGCACGTGCATTTCTGAGAGCTGTATGTGGAGGAGACTAAAGTTGGATTCACTGGTCCTTTTCTTTAAGGGAAGACCAGAGATAGAGGGGTCAGCTGGTGAAGGGGGTGGTGTAGGGCACCGATCCATAGTCTCGACTGAAGTTGTAAATGCATGCTCTTGCCCCTTGTCTGCCTGTGCTTTTAGAATCAAATATGCCCCCATGGATTCATTGTACTTTCTCTTGTCCAGGGATTCTATAATCTCATTGGCATCAAATCCCATGCCACAGAGCCTGTCTATGATGTTATAATCTGGATCGGTCTCAGTCGGGATGTCTACCTCACACTTCACCACCCAGGGATGGTTTTCAATTCTCTCAGTGGACGGCCTCATCTCTGGGGCAACTGTGAGCAATTGGTGGATTAAGTTTTCCAGCTGCCCAGAGACGTGAGATGGAATGTCATAGGTCCCTGTTGTGATGTTTTCGTCCATCTCCTTCATGGTGTTTCCTCTGAAGGGGTAGTGCCCAATGTTAATGAAAAATAGTACCACACCCAGGCTCCACACATCAGCTTTTTTCCCATCAAATGGCACCCTTAGTACAATCTCTGGTGCGAAACAGCTTTTGGTCCCACACTGCCGTTTCAGTAATGTGCCAGATCTGCACGTGACGGCCAGACCAAAGTCTATCAGCTTTACATTACCGTCCTCATCCCTTAGTATATTCTGCGGCTTGATGTCATGATGCACAAGATCCAGGCTGTGGCAGTACTTTACAGCTGACACTACCTGCCCGAATATTTTCTTTGCCTCCTCCTCCTGCATCGGGCCATCCTCCTCTATGATTTCATACAAGCTTCCTCGGAATATATTCGGTGATAAGGTTAACGTGCCTTGATGTTACCAGTACCTGGTAGAGGCAGATAATGTTGGGATGGTGCAGTGTCTCCAATGCTGATATTTCGGCATGTATCCCCCTGATGTTCTTCTTGCAAATCTCTACCGTTTTTATGGCAACCAGCGCCTCGGTTTTCAGGTGCGAGGCCAGTTTCACAGTGCCAAAGGAACCTTGGCCAAGAGTAAAAAGCACTCTGTACTGACTTTCCATATTCTTCTTTTTGGAGTTGCTGGCCATGAGGGTAAGTGTTCTCTGTGCTCTGGTGCACACAGGATGCGAGGTCCAACAACCCAAAATTGACAAACTAGATATGTATTGGAGGAGTCCCTCCCACAGGTCACCAATATCAGCTCCCTGCTCTGTATGGACAAATACAACAGTCCAGTCCACAGTCTTATGCAGAGGGCCCTCATTCTTCCATCACAGTAGCTCTTTGTGAGGTCAGAGCACAAAACACTCAGAGCAGTGAAGGTTGTTTAGCAATTACAGGCAGCAGAGTATCTCAGTGGCCTTTGTAGCTGGATGTTGATTATGTCAAACCATCCATCTGGCCTTTTAAGGAAGAGGTTCATTTTGGACAAGTGTTCTGCAGAGAGCGGCCAAGTCATCACAAAATGTAACTGGGAGCTTTTCTACCCAGCCTCCTTGTTCCCAGAATAGGACTCTAGACCTATTCATAAAAAGATGCCTAGGCCATAAGCTTTGGCTGATTCTCCAACCAGCTTGTAATTCATACAACCTGTTTATTCTAGTCTGTGTCTGACACATGGATGGTTGTCTCTCCTAAGATTCATGTTTCTGTCTTCCTCAGAGTTCAAGGTCAATCTGTAGGTCTTCATTGTTTCTCTGAGTTCTCTCTCTCTCTCTCTCTCTCTCTCTCTCTCTCTCTCTGTCTCTGCCTGATGTTCCACCCTTTATTTCCTCCCTTGCTTATCTGGCCATCAGCTTTTTATTGACAGATGATGCTTATACACAGTACCAAAGAAATTCCCTTTATATATCATCTACCCCCACCCTGCCCATAGTCCAACTAAATGCCCATCTCTAACATTAGTAAACTGCAATGCAGAGGAACAACTGTGAAAACCAGCAGTCAGAATTACATTCACAGTGTTCATTCTCTCTCGTATTGGGCCACATTGGAAAAAAAGTACTCTACAATCACAACTATCTTGGTGATTGGGTTTGAGTTTCTATACTTAAATCATGTTCTTTCATAATATGAATTTATAGAGAATTTGAGAGAAAATATTCATTTTAAAAGGAAGGGTGATATGTAGGAGGAGCTAAGGTGGGAGGAGTACTGAGAGGAAGAGAAGGAGTAAGAAGAGGAGGAGAAGAAGGAGAGGAGAAGCTAGGTGATGAAAGACAGAAAGAGGGGGAAGACAGGGAGGCAGATGTTAATGTATCTCCACCAGTCAAAGATAGTTGATATATCTAGGTTGGGTAGTGGGTTACACCTCTGATTGAGCAATACCAAACTTATAAAGCCCATGATTAACATTTTTTAAAAAATGTATATCTGCAAAAAGAAAGAGGGGGCAGAGGATAGGGTCTTCTAAGGGGGAATGGGGAAAGGGGATGGCATCTGAAGTATAAATAAAATATCTAATAAAAAAGGAAAAAAAAGAAAAAAGGAAACAAAAGGAATATCTACCATGTTGCTTTTATTATGTTTAGATATGTGCCTTGAATTCCTGATCACTCCAAGACTTTTAACATGAAGGGGTGTTGGATTTTCTTAAAGGCTTTTTCAGCATCTAATGAGACAAATCTTGTGATTTTTTTTCTTTGAGTTTGTTTATATACTGGATTACATTGATGGATTGTGTCATATATTGAACCACCTCTGAATCCCTAGGGTGAAGTCTACTTGATGATGGTGAATGATCTTTTTGATGTGTTCTTGGATTTGGTTATGAGAATTTTATTGAGTGTTTTACATTATTATTCATTAGCAAAATTGTCTGAAGTTCTCTTTCTTTTTTCCTTTTTTATTATTTATTTTATTTATTTACATTTCAGATGTCTTCCCTTTCCCCCTTTCCCCATTTCCCTCCCTAGACCCCCTATCCCATCCCTCTCTTCCCTTTTACTTTTGCCATTTTAATTCCATGCATGCATTAAGGTCAGTTCTAGGTTGAGGATCTAGCAATACGATAGATGCAAATATTCAAGGAACAAGCAAGACAATACTCACAAATAGCTAAAGAACAAGCAAGGCATTAAACACAATTACATGAACACTCTTGTGATCACTGTTTCTAAGGGCTTATCAGGATGGCCAAAATATCTGAGCCACCTTCCCTGTCCTAGCCCAAAGTCATTTTCATGTCTGAAGCCTACTTCCTTGTTCTAGCCTAAGATTTAGATTCCTGCCTGAAATTACTTCTTTGTTTTAGCCTAATGTCACACACCTGCCTGAAGCCTAATTCCTTGTCCCTGGCCAATGTCATATTTCTGCCAAGCAGCCCATTTCCTTGTTCTTGGCCCATATCAGAGTCTTACGAAGCAGCCCCAAAGGCTGTCCACATCTCCTCCTGTTTTATTTCATTAACAAGACTGAACCTGTCTTAGGTCATTCTGACAAGAATGCCTTCCTTACCCATCAGGGAATATGTGTTATTCAAAGCAATGCACTTCTGTCTTAGGTTGGTAAGGCTCTGTGCAGAATCTTACCCATCCTTGGCTTGCCAGCCTGTCAATTTAATAACTCTTTCTTAGGGTCCATTTTCAGGTTCAAGCCATATACTTTGGCTGCCAACATGTTGATATTGTTAAAGACAAGCATTAATATGATGGGCAGGAATAAAAGTATTCCAAGGACCAAAAGGGCTAGCATGATCAAGCTATATATGCCATTCTTGAAGCTTGACCAAAATAGAAATACTGACCTCAGGCCATGGGAAATTTTATTTGCAGTATCTACCACATTGACACTCAGCACAGCAGCATTCTTGAAATCCATAATCTCACTATATAAAGTTAAAACATCCAGAGAGGTGTTAGAATTATGCCAAATACAATGCAAGTGTCTTGAAACATCTTCCTAATTGTAATGATTACCACTGTCAATTTTAGAACTAACATGAATCCAATGGTATTTGGCATGACACTCGAGAATGTCTCCTTACCCTAAATTCTGAAACTCCTTTTAACAATTTGAATAGGATAAAGAACATCAGTCCATTCATCTAAATACCTATCTATATTGTCTTGTATATTCAATACATTAGTAACCTTTTTTGCTAAGTGACTAACAAAAGTAGTTTTCTTAACTTCTTGTGTCACAGCAACTGCAGAAGCAGTGTTGCTAACAATTAATGTAATTAAAGTTGTTATACCACCAATAATCAAGCCCACCACCCTCTTGCTTCTGCTTTAAGCCTGACTCATTTCTTTCAGTACTTGCAACCTATTTTAAGAATACCAACTGCATTGGTATTGGTACAGAAAAAGAAAAGATAAATGGGATAGAACTGAAGTTCCAAAGTTGCACTCTACAAATCCCTGAGTTGTATGGGATGAAAAGTTTAATGAACTGCATGGTATTGGTACAGAGACAGGCAGGAAGACAAATGGAATAGGATTGAAGACCCAGAAATGAGCCCACACACCTATGGTCACTTGATATTTGACAAAGAAGCAAAACTATCCTGTGGAAAAAAGGACAGCATTTTCAACAAATGGTGCTGGTTCAACTGGAGGTCAGCATGTAGAAGAATGCAAATTGATACTTTCTTATCTCTCTGTACAAAGGTCAAGTCCAAGTGGATCAAAGACCTCCACATAAACCCAGATACACTGAAACTAATACAAGAGAAAGTGGAGAAGAGCCTTAAATACATGGGTATAGAGGGAAAGTTCCTGAACAGAAACCAATGGCTTATATGCTCTAAGATCAAGAATTGACAAATGGGACCTCATAAATTGCCAAGATTCTGTAAGGCAAAGGACACTGTCAATAGG